>NC_034597.1:14524576-14608557 GCF_900095145.1 Mus pahari | reverse complement strand
CTCCACTATGTTCATAGCAGCCTTATTTATAATAGCCAGAAGCTGGAAAGAACCCAGATGTCCCTCAACAGAGGAATGGATACAGAAAATGTGGTGCATTTACATAATGGAGTACTACTCAGCTATTAAGAACAATGAATTCATGAAATTCTTAGACAAATGGATGGATTTGGAGGATATCATCTTGAGTGAGGTAACCCAATCGCAAAAAAAAAAAAAAAAAAAAAAAAAAAAAACACATGATATGCATTCACTGATAAGCAGATATTAGCCCAGAAGCTCAAATATCCAAGATACAATTTTCAAAACACATGAAACTCAAGAAGAAGGAAGACCAAAGTGTGGGTACTTTGATCCTTCTTAGAATGGGGAACAAAATACCCATGGAAGGAGTTACAGAGACAAAGTTTAGAGCAGAGACTGAAGGAATGACCATCCAGACACTGCCCCACCTGGAGATACATCCCATAAACAACCACCAAACCCAGACACTATTGCAGATGCCAACAAGAGCTTCCTGATAGGAGCCTGATATAGCTGTCTCCTCAGAGGATCTGCCTGTGCCTGACTAATACAGAAGTGGATGCTCACAGACACCCATTGGACAGAGAGCACAGGGTCCCCAATGAAGGAGTTCGTGAGAGAACCCAAGGAGCTGAATGGATTTGCATCCCTGAAGGAGAAATAACAATATGAACTAACCAGTACCCCCAGAGCTCCCTGGGACTAAACCACTAATCAAAGAAAACACATGGAGGGAACTCGTGGCTCTAGCTGCATATGTAGCAGAGAATGGCCTAGTCAGTCATCAATGGAAGGAGAGGCCCTTGGTTCTGTGAAGGTTCTATGCCCATAGGGGAATGCCAGGGCCAGGAAGCATGAATGGGTGGGTTGGTAAGGATGGGGAGGGGGGATTTTTGAAGGGGAAACTAGAAAAGGCGATAACATTTGAAATGTAAATAAAGAAAATATCTAACAAAAAATTCCTTTGTCAAAAATAAATATAAAAGTGTTGTCTACTGCTCTTATTAATCATCTGGGCAGTCACAGACTTTTGGAGGTGTCATCTCAACAATGAACATAAGGCATCTATTTGTATAACAAGTACCAAAGAAAGTGATTCATCTTCTACTCTAAGAGCCATGGTTAATATCATCCATTTGAAAAGATTTAGAATAACAGTTCTCAAACCCGTGGGTTACAACCTCTTTGAGTGTTACACATCAGATATCCTGCATATCAAATATTTAGTTTATGATTCATAGCAGTATCAAAATTACAGTTAGGAAGTAGCAATGAAGTAATTTTATGGTTGGAGGTCACCAACATGAGGAACTGTATTAAAGTGTCGCAGCATTAGAAAGGCCGAGAACCTCTGCTCCTAGAATCATCTAGGAGACACATATCTGGGAACACTAAAGAGAGCTAGAGTGGGATGATTGACATAGGAAGACCTACATTAAATGTTTGTGGCACCATCCCATGGACTGAGAACCTACACTGAATAAAATGGATAAAAGCTACAGCATTCTCCTCTATTAGCTTCCTGATGGAGAAAACAATGTGACCAGCTCCCTTAACTTTCCCACTGTTATGGAGTTCACCCTTGACTGTAAGCCAAAATAACCAATTCTTCCTTAAGTGGCTCTTGGTAGATAGTTTGTTGCCAAACAAGAAAAATAACTAACACTGCCACCCACAGGGCATGTTCACAGCAGTCCTAAGGCTAGCACATGACCTTTCCAGACTCCAAGTATGTGGTCTTCCACTATTTTGTTTCAGTCAACAGGTAAGATTAGCTGTCTCCCTGATTAGGTAGCAGCCAAAAGACTCTAGTCATGATGGATTTCTGTTAAGTGACAAGAAAGGAAAGTGTATGTGCCCTCCTATTAATTTGAGTTCTTGTTTATAATACTGTGGTCTCTTGAATTCTGGTTTTAGTTGGTGAGTTGAGATCTGTTTGAACTATGAGAAATATATGTCATGGACATGCATCTAAGTCCTCTAAATATCAAGAGATGTGGGCCTTGAGCTATTTTTGCAGCCTGCTTGGCACATGCTGAGTCTGATCTGAGCTTATCCCTTACATCTCTGCTCACCAATGCAGGCATGAGTCAGGACTGAGTTTGAGATAATCCAGGATGAATGATCCCCATTCTAATTCATCTGTACTTTAAGTATGACTTATTGTAGCTTACTCATTGTTTGTCTTGTACTAGCAGTGACATGGGTGGTAGATACATCTACCACAAGGCTAAATGAGGCCATCCCAGTGATGAAAGAATGTGGAATCTTGCCTGTATATAATAAGCAGTGCTGTTCATTGTCAGTCACACTTCCCCTCCCCCATCTTTCCATGCAGCAGTCCTACCAAAGTCTCCTACTACCTGCCAGGGATGGGCAAATGCTGGGGGCTCTTCTATTTACCCATAACAACCCAAGAGTAAACAGATTGACTTTGAGCATAAAGCTAAGGAGATTACAAGGCTTTGAATAGTTGTTTGTTTCCCAGAGTAGAAATTGAGTTTATGTGTATATAGTGGGTTAAAATATCAAGGATCAAACAAACAGAAAAACAAACACACACACACACAAAAAAAACAAAAACAAACAAAGGGAAAAAAAGTAGCGACATTGTAAGCCATGCGACATGAGCCTCTAGAAGCCTCAGCTCCTCATTCAAAAGAGAAACTTAGTTATACCTAACCCACAGGGAGGAAATAAATTGCCATTAGTGTTAGGAAGAGTGTCCACATCATGGTTTCTATTTTTCTCCAATAAAATTTATCAAGTTTCTCTGGAGAAATGGCTGCCTCCAACCCACAGTAAGAAAAGTATTAGATACGTCTAGAAAAGAAAATAACGAATGCTGCTGTAATAACAATAGATGCATGAAATAGTATGACAAGGTAAAGCCAAAGGGGCGGGCCTCCCATGGGACAAATAGGTCAATTCACTGAATAAAGAAGGATGGACAGAATCTCAACTCATCAGCTAAAGTCAGAATGGGAGAGATCACAGTACATAAACAAGGACTTAATTTAGTAGGAGAGGACATGAAATGTTTTTGACGGTAAATTTTTAAGTAAAGGTGGGATGAATGATGGAAGTGCTCGCCATGAAGCAGGCACCACAGCAATCTTTACAGTTTATTCTAAAACTGGCAAAAAGGATGTGTAAAATAAGAGATTTATATATTCTTAAAGTAGCAACCCCTACATCTTTTTATATCTAACTTCTCAGAAACCTTGGACGCATTAGTATCCCTAGTGATTAGACAAACGGAGGCCACACAACTTCTGATAGACTACATCTGATAGACAACATGCTATCATTGCCACCACTCCAATCTTCTAATCTGCTAGTGAAGAAACAACAATGAAGTTCAAACTGGGAGATAGCCCATGAAATAACTGATCACCATTCTGAAGTATGACAAAGAAAGAATATGGTCCCATTGCAGATGAAAAATATGATAAAGGAGATGGGGCAGTTCAGATCAACACATTAAGTTGTACATAGCAGAAGAATATTAGTGTGATAAAAGGAAAATCTTAAATGAAATAATATTATTGTATCAAGTTTGATGTGTGTTTGAACAAGATGTTGATATCTAGGAAATCTAGGAGGAAGATGTACTAGATTGCTTTGTTCTCATATATCTGCACTTTTAGATTAATTCAAACTGAAATGTCTAAAACAAAAGTAGAGTGTTCAGCACTTAGAAAAACATGCAGAAATGTAACGGCTCTGTCTACTGATGAATGAATGTATAAGAGGTATCATATCCATGCGGTGGACTGCTCATCTCTAAGAATAAATGGGACAGTCATTCATACACTGTAACATGGATGGATGTTGAGAATGTCACACTGAGTAAAAGATGCCAGTCGTCTGAGGCCACACTGAATGTTGCCATTTATGTGAGCTATTTAAAACAGACAATGAAGATGTGAGCAGTTGATACATTGGGGATTGAGGTACACGGAGAGGCTCATGGAAATGGGCTTTCTTATGGGCTGTGATGAGAAAAATGTTCAAAGATGAGAAAATTCTGACACTTTTACAGCTCTGTTCAACATCCTGTCTGCTACTGAGCTGTTTCACTTTCAATGAGTGAATTTACTTGGACAAAAGTTACTTCTCAACAAACCGTCTTTTACAAAGAGAAATGGAAGAGTGATGCTTGGTGGGCCGTTAATGGCATCTTCGAGTGGTCTGTGAGAAAGATAAGGACATGATGCCTCATGTGTATACTAATGCTGCTTCTTACTCTCCCCATTGGAGCACACAGCCTTTCAACAACTATTTCAGAGCCATCTAGTTGGCTGCATGTAGGGAACAGCATAGTTATTAGCTCACTATTTTTCTACCCACTGGAGAACCAGTCTCCCCAATCCCTAACTGAGGAAATACCAAGAGTCAGAAGAGGGCCATTTTTTTGCTACATGTTCTGATGAAGAATACAACAACAAAAATAAATAAATAAATAATGAAAAAAAACAAGGACAAACTCTGACCCAGGAAGAAAGAGATATCCATCTATTTTCCCATTAATCTTACAAGATTATTGTTTTTCTCCTTGTTGTTGTTGTTTTATCCTTCTATTTAAGAAAGTATCGTAATCACTGTTATTATTAATTTTACTTTACAAAGATTTACATTAGTAACATACATCTTTCTCCAACCCTGAGCACATGAAGAAGTTTTACAGGTGTGGGGGGTAAATCCTTGGCCAGCTGACAAAAGCTGAGCATTATGATGGCAGAGGGCAACTGAAAGCAAACTCTAAAAGGCTCCGTGTGCCAGGCAGGGGAGTCTTACCACAGGTGGCACCTGAACCTGGCTTGTGTTCTGTCACTTGACTCTTGAGGTCTACTCTCTGTCAGCACGCTTGAATTTTCAGCTGAACTTGAAGGCTGAAGCTGAAGAAAGCCCACCTTTTCTGAGATCACAGCAGAATTTTAGAGGGCCTAGAGCTGCCACTCATGTGAGGAGCCCCCGGACACCGTCTTTGACTGGAATTTACGAGCCGCCTTTGACGTTTGCCGATGCTGGTTGCAACCCCATGGCCTTGATTATTGTGAATGAAGCAAAGCCAAAGAAAACAGTGCTGAAGGCTGAGCCCAGGCCGGAGTTATTCCTGGGGTGTCACAACCCAAGTTCACAACAGTGGCTCTGACTTACTAGGCCATTAAGCAGATCCTAGGAAATGCATAAATGCCCACGCAGGTCCCCTTGGGAGAAAAACTGGGGTGTTTTGGGAGAGGAAGGAAATGGGAGAAGGGAGGAGAAAAGTGGCTCTCTGAAGCTGCATTCTTAAGTAATTTGTTCTGAATGCCCTCCAGTCATACACGTGAGAAATGACATGGAGGCCAAAGGGCTACAGTGCAGAGATAAAACAAGTTGAAGGTATTTAAAGGACTTGCCAAGGAAAAGTGCTCATCTGATAAAAATTTAGGCAGGAGGGATGCCAAAACCCAGGAGAGCCATGGCTGAGATGTGATGAGGTGATTGCTGCTCCAGCTGTCAGACTTGTCAATGGTGTCAAGACGCCAGATTTTAACTCAAATGCACTGTCAGCCCGAGAGCTGCCTCTACTTCCCTGCATGTTTTTCATTAAGAAAGCATGGAAACTTTCATCCAAGAATAGACATCCTATGTGGGGCCAGTTCAAGATGAAAGTATGTTGTTTTGTTTGTCTCTTTTACAAAATACAGACAAGGTAAAAAGACAATAATACAGGTTAGCACCTCCTATTGCCACCTCGATGGGATCAGCATGGCTACCCTGTGCTCAGCAATATGTGTATATTAGAAAATGTGATACAGGGAGACAGGAATTAAGTTAAGAACGAAAGAATTTTCCATATCAGTTTTGAAGGTGCTCACATGGAAACATTGGCATAAGTTGGAGATCAACTTCCTCTCCTCCATACTTTGCAATATGAATCCAGGTCAGTATTCAGTGTGTCATGAATACTGGTCTTCTAGTCTTAAGTGGATGGGATAAACTCACACTGTGAGCCAGAACTGCTTCAGTCCTCTTGCTTAAAAAAATTTTTTTTTGAGAAACATATAGGAAGAAAAGTAAGTGATATTATAAAAGTAACAAACAAACAAACAAGGGCCATGAATGGGCATTTCCCTGTGAAGAGGGTGTTAAGGATGCAGATGATGGAAAAGACATTTTAAGGCCACCAATATAATCCTCATTAAATGTTTATTTATTTTCTTTCAAAATAGTAAGTCTCATATTAACTTGCTTATAACAGATCTGTTATGAAACCAGAAACCCACACAGTACCCCAACACTGGCATCTAATTCAACAGTAGTATAAATATCTTTTTAGGACAGCAGGAGAAGGCACTATTACAATATCAAAGGCTTTCTGCCCTCTATGCTTTCCCTCCAGTATGCTCTCACTTCCAGATGTAACATAACACATTCAGGTACTTGAAAAAATGGCTTCTTTCCCATATGCAGATGCGTCTGGGTCTGACAAATATTTAGATATCAAAAGCGATAAATAAGCATCAGAGCCAGGGGATTTGTCAAAGTTCTGAGTTCCTTGCAATGATGGCTTGTCTTCTATGCCTTCTTCTTCAAAGTACATAGTAGAGTTTGTGTTTGCGATGGAACAGTCAAGGTTCAGAAAGTCACTGAGTCAAAACAGATTTTTATGATGTTTTCAATTCCAATCAAGACAGTATAGTAGGACTCACATTTATTCTCATCCCACATGAGATGATTCAAACAGTGGACAAAATACATGAAAGGTTTACAGACACTAGACCCAGGGCATTAGAGGACACGGTGCTTTAAGAGTAGGGATATGAATGAAGTGGCACCCAGGCTGGCCCCAGTACACTGCTCTGGAGTCCAAAATCTCTTTGAGTTGATGAGTATCTTAGAAAAGACTATGGAAAATTAAAGCTACACCAAAATGTTCTTGAAAGCTATGGAAAGTTCAGCAGAAGAACTAGGGCTTATTGTGAGGCAAGTCTATGAGTTTTCTGAAAGGAACCTCCAAAACAACAGCAACAACAACAGCAGCAGCAACAACAGCAACAACAAAACCAAAGAATCCTGAGACAACAATCCTCCAGGTACCTCACAGAGACAACTGTTGTTTCTATTCTCACAGAGTGGAATGTCTAGTCAATCATAAGACCCTGCTTAGCATACCTTGGAGGCTACTGGCCAACAATGGGGCAAAGTCAGCTGAAGATTAAAGTAATTTCTTGCCCAATTAATGAATCTTCAAAAGCAATCAGACAAGAGAGAGAGAGAGAGAGAGAGAGAGAGAGAGAGAGAGAGAGAGAGAGAGAGAGAAAGAGAAAGAGAGAGAGAGAGAAGTATAATCACTGAAAAGGGAAAAAGAGAGACAAGCTCTCTCAGCAAACCACATAGTTATCTATCTAGAAAATTTCAGTTACTCACTGGTTTCTCAAAGAATGTACAAAAGAACTGACAGTAAATGGATGAATGAAGTAAGACAGCCAAACATAAGATTAACATGTAAAGAAACAATTGCATTGTCTGTATATTGACAATGCACAAGTACAGTCTGAAATTAACGTGTTCCAATTTACTTTACCTCAAGAAATCTGAAACACTTGCATGTAAAATTAAAGAAGCCTATAAAGATTTTTCACAATTAAAATTAGAAAATGTTTTAATTCGGTCAAGGAGCAAACACCTGGAGAGGTACAGCATGCTCACAAGTGAAAAGTCTCAAATACTAAAACTGCCAGTTATTCTTAAACTGATATATGCCTCAATGTTTATCAAAATCTTAAAAAGCTGTAGGGATAGAGAGGTGGCTCAATGGGTAAAGGGCTTGCTGTGCAAACATGAGGACCTGAGTTTTGATTCTTAGCGAGGTTAAAAGCGAGGTGTGGCAGTCCACATCTGTGACCCAGTGTTAAGGATGGGAGGAGGAGCTTGGTGAATCCTGGAGTCCCTGCTGGCCAGCTATTCTAGCCATGATGATGAGACCCTGACTAATAATATGGGGTAGAGGAGTGGCTCTGATGCTTTGATTTAATTGGGAATCTGTGTTTATAGACGCTGAAGGTCATTGTCCCCAATTGGTTTTTGGTCTAATAAAGATGCCAGTGGCCAATGTCTTGGCTAAGAGAAAGAGGCATGACTTCCAGGTTCCTGAAGGCTAGGAGAGAGGAGAGGGCAGGGGAGGAGAATCGAGATACTTGGGGGAAAGAGATTGCACAGACTCAGCTACAGGGGAGATCTACCAAAATGTAGGAGCAAAAGGAAAATGGCCCACTGAAAGTGACCTGAAGGTGTCTTGAGCAGCAAGACCAATAGGCTTCATAGAAGGTAACCAGGCAACTAAGCTAAGGGCAGATTTCAAGATTTTGAGCTAGGAATAAAGGTAAATGGACAACTAAGTGGAGAGAAGATTTAGAGATGTTGAGCTAGAAGGTACACTAGCCATGAAGGGCTTAGAAGAGCCCAGCCACAGAGCTAATAAGGCAGTTTAAAAATGTGCTTGTGTGTGTGTGTGTGTGTGTGTGTGTGTGTGTGTGTGTGTGTCTTTCATCTGCAGATCTGAGATAGCTACTGGGTGGGAGTGTGCCCGTGACTTACCAAGAACTTAAAGCTATATAGCCAAAACTACCTGCTACAGTAGACAGCCAGAAGAAATTAACGGAGGTCATATTCTGACCTCCACATGTCCCTGCACTGGTAAGCATACCCACACATTCACATGCGCAGATATATCAAAACATTTACTTATAGGCAAAGTTATTTAGGGATTTATATATAAGAGAAGTGGAGAATAAATGAGAAAAATAACTTTGATCTTAAGTTTTTTTTAATCAAAGTAATTTCCAACAGAACAATAGAAAGCATCCAGGGAAAATTCCACACAATTATGATCAATTATGATAAAGGATTCGGTGGAGGAAGAAGAGCCTTGGTGTCTGGGCAACAGGATCATCCTACAGTCCAAATGGGAAAACAATAAAGAAAAAAAAAAAACAAGCCTCAAACCCCATATTCTATAAATTTTAGTACATAAATGGACCATAGACATAAATGTAAAAGTATAAAACTCCAAAAGCCGCAGGAAGACAAAAATCCTTATGAACTTGAACTAGAAAAAAAGTTTTTATAATTGATACTAAAATTAAAATTCTATTTACATCTCATTACAATGAAAAAGATTGCTCTAAGAACAAAATCATTAAAGAATACTAAGACAAAACAGTTTCTAGTCAAAATGAAATTACACTATAATTTAATATCAAAAGAACTATGAAATTTAAAAATATTTAGAAATGAAATATTAAATACAGACATAGTAAAAAGGTAAACAAATGAATATTTTAAACTTATTAAAAATTAAAACATCTAAAATTTAAAGATGCAGTCTACAGCATTAGAACAAAACTTATAAAAGTCTATAAAGAGAAGAAATATACCAAAACAATTACTTAAACTTTCATGTTTAAAACATTTAAAGAGAAGAGAATATTAAATAAAATAAGTATGCAGCAATGAAACAATAATAAAGAAAAGAATAGTAAAATTGAGAAGGGAAAATATATCTGAAAGTACAATCTGGTTTAGTCAATAAGAAGAAGACAATGTATATTTCTGTTCAGACTCCTTTAAGAAGAATGATAGAAGAAATACATTATCAATGTCAGGAAGAAAAACAGTGACATCACTACAGACCTTACGGAAACTTAAAGGATAATAAAAGGAACATTATGAAAATTCTGTTAGGAATTTTAAAAACTAGGTAAAATAGAGAAAATAAAGTCTTAAAAATACAAAACATTAAAGTTTGTTCAAGAAGGAATGAGTTGCCTGAATATTGATTATACATACAGCTCAGAATACAGATTTTTGACTTTACTACTTGCCCAGGATCAGGTACATAGCAAGGGCATCCACTCTACCGGTGCTAGGAATTTTAGCCATTACAATAATGCAAGACAGAAAATCTGTGCTATACAGAGGATACTAGTAAGAACCATCATCTTGTACACAGTGTTCCAAGTGAGCCTACTGGCTCCAAGCAAGAGGGAATAGGCATACTTCATAGTTGCTATATACAACTACAGTATTGAAACAAAATACATAATATGACATCTTCTAACGATTATGAAAGATGACAGAAAGAGAAGGGGGAGTCAGATGTACCCTGTTGTTTTGTTTGTTTGTTTGTTTGTTTTGGTGTGTGTTTGTGTGTGTGAGAGACAGAGACAGAGAGACCGATTGTGTGTGTGTGTGTGTGTGTATGTATGTATGTGTGTGCGTGTGCGTGTGTGTGTGTATGCATGCGTGCTTATTTGCTATGCCTATGCTTGCCTTCTATGTTCTCCATATGGAAACCAGAGGGAAAACCCCCTTATGGAAAAACAGAGATAGATACAGAGGACTTTTCATCAGAAATTATGAAAACAAGACAGTGGGAAAAATATTTATTCTTTTACCCATCCATGGTAAAGAAAATAACACTTTTTCAAATTTAAGCTAGCTCATAATTTCCTGTAAGTCTATTCTGAACAAAATGCTCTTTGAGGAAAATAAAATATATGTTAAATATTTATAAATTGATGAAAAAGAAGACTGTAAAAGGAGGGGATAAAGGTCAAGCAAACCCTTTTGTTTCTGTCCTTTCATTGATCTAAACATAATTTCTTGGTTAGTGTAATAATAGTGTTATATTGGTTGAACAAATTAAGAATTTGAGATTTTGACAAATGGTCTTTAAAGTTTCTAATAGGAAAAACATAGCTAGGAATTACCCGGATCATTGAGGTGGAGGAGGAAGAAGACTAGGAGTGGGGCAGGAAGAGGAGCTGGGGCTTGGGGTGAAAGACTCATATGTAAACCACCCCCATGGTTTCAGTTGACTGTTACCTTGCCCTGTGCATGTTGAAAATCCCTGCTTTGTAGTCTACATACTGCAAGGTACAAAGGATCCCATCATTGATCCGTGCAAGCATCACCATACCGTTTCTTTAAGTTAAGAGTCATAGTCAAGGGACAGTGAGATCGCTGTGTTCATAAGTATAGTTGCTAACAAGCCCGACGGCAATCCCTGGAGCCCATGTGGTGGAAAGAGAGGACTGACTCCTGCAAGCCATCTGCTGACCTCTACATGTACCTTGATGTGTATATGCATGCACACACATGCACACACATGGATACACATGCACACATGTGCACACATGCACACACGCATGGTGGAAAGAGAGGATTGACTCCTGCAAGCCATCTGCTGACCTCTACATGTACCTTGATGTGTATATGTATGCACACACATGCACATACACACACATGCATACACATGCACACGCACGCACACACACACACACACACACACACACAATGCTTATAAAAACCCCAACACCACTGTTGAAACTTTGCCAAATCCCTCCTCATTAAGCAAAAAATGATAAACCATTTTAGAACTAAGAACTACTATTTATTAAAACACAGCTTTAAAGGAATAAAACACACACACACACACAGAAAAGACACATGACAACAGAGGATGTGCAAACAGCCTGGAGATACTCAACTTCAGTTACCAGAGAAGATACAAAGCAGGACTCCAATGAGCTAGTACAGCCACTGGATATTGCCTCTTAAGCCTAAAATGATCACGTAGCACCTGTTGTCAGGAGGAGCGGCTGAAAACCCCCATGTGCTGCTGACTGAAAACCCCCATGTATGTGCTGCTGACTGAAAACCCCCATGTATGTGCTGCTGACTGAAAACCCCCATGTATGTGCTGCTGGCTGAAAACCCCCATGTATGTGCTGCTGACTGAAACCCCCCATGTATGTGCTGCTGATTGACTGAAACCCCCCATGTATGTGCTGCTGACTGAAAACCCCCATGTATGTGCCGCTGATTATGCAAACTGGTGCTACCTACTGCTTTCAGGATGGTCTGGCGATATTCATAGATGAAACACATAAAGTCTCAATGAACATGCAAAATCTACTAGCACTTGCCAAACAGGAATGTATAAGTGCGTCCGTTGATAAGCAGCTGTGTGAACTTCAATGAATTTTACCATTGGTAGACATCCATTTCTGTAAGATTCAACCAGAAGTTCTTCTGATGTGTTAAATGCTAGGGTAAATGGTACTTCTGGTGAACAGAGATAATAATGGAGATGAAAAGGGGACTTGAGTGTGCTGATAATTTAGCTTATAGTTCCAGGTCTGTGAATGCTGAGTATTCACTGAGCTGCACACTTAAGAATTATGCACATTTCTAAATGCATGGTTAATAATTTAATTAAAAGAGACCCCCCCCAAAGCATACTTAATGACCTATTGCACATAAAATAAGAGAAAAGGGCTAAGAAGTTACCAAAGGTATTTCACATGTCTGGAATATATCAAGAAAAGAAATGCAAGAAGAGAAAGGTATACAGGAGACAGAGGGAGGCATTAATGTACACAGGAAAACAATTCCTTTTTTAACTGGAGGTCCCTGGAGGATTCAGCTGGAAATACAAACTTTGATATCAGTAAATATACATATATACCTTTAAGCATTTGTGTAACGTAGATGTAGTCAGAGGCAATGTATGTCTATAAAGACCCAACAATTTTACAAATAGGGGTGGCTGAAGTTAGTGTCACTTCCTTAGGAATTATGAGGAAAAAGTCAATGTTTGTGTCTGAAAAATATTCTATGAATCAATATACAAGGTTTGATGACCTAACCAACCCTACAGAATATATATATATATATATATATATATATATATATATATATATATATATATAAACCAAACACCTAAAGCTCATACCCGAGGTCTTTGATTGAGTAATAAAAATATTCACCATATTTGCTTCCCCCTTCTCCACCCTCAGTGCTTGTGGACAAGTGATCTTTGTGAGACCCCGTGAGAATACAGTTAGGAAAGTTTCCTGGTTGCAAGAACATAAAAGTTTGCCTTATAAACAGTTTGTAACTCCAAAGCAGCAAGAGATTTATGTCTCTCTAAAGAAGGCCTTTTAAAAGCCAGCCTTTATCTCTGTCAAAAATGTGCTGAGTTCATTCGCCACAGAAAGCGAGCCAAGAAAGGGCCACTTGAGACCATTTGCTGAGGCCTAAGATGGACAGAGTCCCTGAGGCTAAGCATTAAAGGGTGGAAGTGTATCAACACAGGCCCAAAGGCAAACTGTGTTGTGTAGAGGTTTGGCTTTGCTGATGTTGTTGCCTAGGTTATTTTTTCAACACTTAGAGTTGAATAAGCTGAATATCTATAAGCCCAACTTTTTGATTTTAGCATCATTTACTAGAGTTGTAAAAGAAAGCAAGAGACCATGACAGTCCATGTAAGTTTATAAAATGGCACATCTTCTTTTCTTCAGGAATCCATCCCAACCTGGTGAGCACTTAGCTACAAACCAATATTCTTCTAACTTAAATTGTTCCAGATATAGAAATGAGAGCATCTTTGACTTCTCTGCCTACTTCATTATCTAGCTCATCCCCACATTTGCAACACTAGACGTCTGTTCCATAGACGCAACCTCTTATTCCTCAAAGCATGTGTGTTGGGAATTTTTATCTACTTGTCACAAGTTAGAGTTATTTGGGAAAAAGGACTCTCAATTGAGAAAGAATCTCTGTGAGATTGGCCTATAGGCAAGTATCTTAGGATTTCTTTTGTTGTAAAGAGATACATTGATCAAGTCAATTCTTATAAAGGACAATGTTTATTGTGACTGCCTTACAGTTTCAGAGTTACATTCCATTATCATTAAGGCAGGAACCATGGCAGTGTCCACACAGACACAGTGTTGGAGAAGGAACTGAGTTCTACATCTTGATTCAAGGGCAGCCGGAAGGAGGTTCTCTTCTGTATGCAGCTAGAAGGAGAGTCACTTCTACACTCAATGAAGCCTAAGCAAAAGATCCTTAAAGCCCACCCCCACAGTGACATACTTCCTCTAACAAAGTCATACCTCCTAGTAGTGCCACTCCCTGGGCCAAGCATATTCAAACCACCACAACAAGTCTGTGGTGCATTTTCTTGAATCTGCAGGGCCCTAGCGGATTATGGGTAGTGCCGCCTCTATTCAGGTAAGAAAGCAGGCTAAGAAAACCATGAAGAGCAAGCCAGTAAGAAGCATTCCTCCATGGATTATGTTTCAGTATCTGCTTTCAGGTTTTTATCTTGAGTTTCTATCCTGACTCCTCTCACTGAGAGAGGGAACCTGAAAGTTGGAAGCTTACTAAGCCTTTTTCTTCCAAAGTTGCTTTGGTTATGATGTTTTTTTTTTTATGCCTAATTAAGACATGTGACTATCTAATGAGGGTGACCTTAGCTTAGACTCACAGCAGTGGGGATATGGAACCTGAAGAGATCACTTCCTATATCAAGGCAGGACTCCCAGTGGAGGGATAAGGACACCAAAACACCCATAAAACTTTTGACCAAAAATTTGTCCCGTCTATAAGAAATGCAGAGACAAAGATGTAGCAGAGATTGTGGGAATGGCTAATCAATAACTGGCCTAGCTTGAGCTCCATCCCATGGGCAAGTACCAATCCCTGACACTATTAATGATACTCTGCTGTGCTTGCAGACAGGAGCACTCTACTCAGCAGCTGAATGAAACAGATGCAGAAACCCACAGCCAAACATTGGATGGAGCTCAAGAACTCTTATGGAAGAGTAGGGAGAATGATTGAGGGCCCTGAAGGGGATAGGAACACCACAGAAGACCAACAGACTCAACTAACCTGAACACTTGGTGACTCTCAGAGACAGAGCTACCAACCAAAGAGCATACATTGGCTAGACCAAGGCCCCCGGCATATATGTAGTAAATGTGCAACTCAGTCTCCACGTGACTGGAGCAGGTTATCCAACAACTGGAGCAGGGGCTGTCCCTATCTGTAGCTCTTGTTCCCCAACTGAGCTTACTTGTCTAGCCTCAGGAGAAGATGAGCCTGACCCTACATGCTGCGGAGTGGCAGGATGCACAGGGAGCACTTACCCTTTCAGAGGAGAAAGGAAGGGGTAAGGAGAGGGACTCTGTGAGGGGGTACCAGGAAGGGGAGGCAGCAATCAGGATTTAAAATGAATAAATTAATGAATTAATGGAAAACAAAACAAAACATGACTGCCCGTACACATGTGTTATTGTAAATTATTATGATATTACCTTTACCTGGGTTCTACCCATACAAGCTAAACTGCTCAGCAAAAAAGACAGTGCTACACTGAGCTCAAGAGAATCCAAAGATCTATAATGTATGTACATGTAGGAGATCCATGCTTGCTAAATCCCATGCAGGGCGTTTCCACTGAAGAAGGAATCTGTCACGCCATTGAATTGGTTGTTTTATATCATCTAGGCAAAACTGACCAGAGACAAAATGATTCTTGGAAAAACTAATACATTCACTTTAACCCTTGTATGAAATCCTGCATAGCATCACACATAAAAGACATGAACACAAAGAATCTAACACACCCATGTAACCAGTGGGCCAAAGAGGGTGAAGTGACACCGTGGGTAGCACTTTCAATTTTTTTTCCAGCTCTAACATCCCATGATTTTAGAGGTGATTACAATTTCTATTTCCTGCCAGTAATTCTGTCAGACATAGAATACTAAAAGACCAGGCTCGTGCAGTATGATAGTAATGTCACTCGAGGAGCGTAAGGGGCAGTATGGTAGTAATGTCACTTGAGGAGCGTAAGGGGCATCAAAAACAGAGAGAGGCTCTTCACCGGTCATCCTCTCACAAGGCCTATCTGTGTTTTAACAAAAAAGTTGAGGAGGGAGAAGCCAAGAAGGAGGCATGACATTATCATGGAATTTTTCTCTCTTAAGCTCTCTGAGATGATTTCCTCCTCTGTAAAGTCGAGATAGTTACAATTGACCTAAATGATTGACGGGAGCATTAGATTAAACAATGTAGGTACTGAGCTTAGAATTTCACTACTACTCATCAGACTCTTCGGGAAGCGTAATTGTTTTGCCACAGCCCTACTGAGTTGGCAATTTCTTAACGAGTCCCTTAATAACCAGAAGTAAAATAAGTTAAAGCAATAATCACCTAAATTTCAGGAGACCAATTAATGGAAGAGAAGCAGAGGCAAGGCATTTAAGGTTTCCAGGGGGTATATTATTAGTCTAAGGGAACAAAATGTGGGATAAAAATCCCCAATTGCCATAGGCTCTTCATACTCTTCCTTTAAGGTCACAGAATAAAACAAAACAGACTTTGCTGAAGAACTCACGATATTCTGAATGCTTCAGAATTAGGCTGTAGTGCAGCTCTTACCCATCTACTGGGGTTCCTCTGGAACATATGAAAGGAGGCAGCAATTCTTTATTGTTCAGGGCTTCCTTGAGCACTCAGAGCACCAAAGATTCCACAGCTCCCTCCCATTGTCTGTCAGATCAGGAGTGCCTATCACCTTTTACCATACAGTGCTGAATAGGGACTCAAGATTCCTTAGTAAGAAACTGAAAAGAAAACTAGGGTGGCAAAATCAATCCCTTCCTGGACCTTCTGAGATGAAGCACAGGGAGCCTGTACAGGTTCCACACCCAGCAGCCTGACTCTTGGGGGGGAAATCCCACTGCCACTCTAAACACCAACAAATTCCTCTTCTCTAAGGAACAATTTCAGGTACCTCCTTTAAGAGCATCCTAGTTCAAGGAAACTGAGAACCAGAAGTAAGCAGACTATCTAAATTCATTGTTGAGAAAAGGTAAAACTCATTTATGTTTTCTGGTTCCATTTCAGTCTTTAGTTTTTTAATTAAAAGTCTTACCAAGACACGGTAAACCACAGAAATTTTATTGCATAAAAATATTAGCATATTTTGCCTTTATAATGCCCATGGTCTTTTCTACTGGATGTTTCTAGCCTGGTGTTTTCAAGATTCTTTCTCATGGCAGCCTATTCCAGTACTTCACTTTCTGTCAGTTCAGACATACTACTATATACGTATACCACATTTTATTTATCTACCTATCACTAGTTAAGACATTTGAGTTACTTCTCCTTTGAGACTCTTGTGAGCAATGTTGTTAGAACATTCTTGTAGAATGGTTTCATTTGTGTGTGGACATGGTTTCCATTCAACTGGGGATAAACTTAGGTGTGGAATTAGTCGAAAAGTAACTTGATATTTAATGACATGGAGACTGCCAGGGTCTTTTCCAAAATGACATCACCACTTTATAGTTCTAATAACAATGTATAACGTTACAGATAACTCCATAGCTTGTGTCTGACCCTTTGTTATAGCTCCCCTACTGGAGCTGAAGTAGTAATATTTCTGGTATTGATTTACATTAACATGAAAGCTAAAGGTGTTGAGCCTATAGTAAAGTTTATTAAACAATTGTGTGTCTTCTATGGAAAAATATCTATTCAAATCCTTAGACCATTTTTTAAATTAGATAATTGTCCTTTTACTATTGGTTTATGTATTATTTATACACATTAATTTATCATATATTCACAAAACTTTTCTGGCTCTGAAGTCTTTTCATATTACTGATGGTATTCTTAAAACTGCTTGAGTTTATATTCTCCCACGAGCCCCTTACAAACTCTACCCTACATTTTAACTCTAAGAATCTTCTTACTCCAAATGCCTCTAATGAATGGAATTGAATGGAATTGTATAATTATGTTTTTTCATTTATAATAATTGATATATGCTATAGTGTGTATTTATTTAACATTCCACTTTCTGACTGAATAAGATTCAAGGAATTACATACATATTCTCTAAACTGTAAGGGATATATATGTATACATATATAATGCACATATAAACACAAAGGCAAACACATTTCTCTGTTATCTATTGCAGCATTTTTATTCCATTTATCAATTGATGGACATATGAGTTGTTTCTGCCTTCTAGCTATTGTTCATAAGGCTGCTATGAGCAGTGGAACAGAAATAAATATTATTTCTGTCCTTATTTTAAATTCTTTTAGATCTCTACCTAGACATGAAATTGCTGAACTGTGAAATAATTCTAGTTTGTCTACAATGGCTTTCTAAATGAGTAGGAAGAGGTAACATATGCATTTAAATTCTCTTCTATTGCTATATAATAGCCTCAATAGTGTTCTGTGCTTATTCTTGTTTTTAATTTATGCCTGGGGTCTTTGGCTCCTGTTTCAAACAACTTCTCTTACTATTTCTTGGGAGGCAAGTTACTCAGAAACTTCTTGTTTCTGTTTACCTAGAAATATCTTAATCTCACCTGCATATTTTAAGGATAGTTTTGCTGGATATAAAATCAATGACAGTAGTTTACTTTCAATGCTTTGAGCATGCCATCCAACTGGCTCCTATCTCCACTGTTTCTGCCAAAAAGTTATTCTACAGTGAGAGAGGGGATGCATACTTACTACTTCCAGGCTTCCAGCTTTACTTCTTGAGGTAATGAAAGTGTTTTTGAGACAGATGCTGAAGGTAGCTGCATGATATTGTGAGTATCATTAATGCCACCTAGTTGCTCATAGGCTGCAGTCTTTTTGAATACTTGAGGTTTGTGATGAGCCTAGGATAGTTCTTTCTTTCCTATTAGCTAACACTTTCTGTAGTTTTTTTTTTTTTTTTCTGGTAAACTAAAATTCGGTTAGTTCTTTCCTCTCAATTGTTTATTGCCAAAGATCTCTAATTCTATAAGAGAGTGCTAGCCTTGAGGGTTCCCACAGTATTCCAAAGAAATAATGTTCATCTGAGGGCAATATAAGAACTTTGTGTTTTTGTGAACTTCTCCTCATGCCTCTCCCAGAGTAGAACTTCCAACCAATGACCAGGGGGAAAAGAGATGGGGCTCCATTATTCTTTGCACGTTTCATCTGGAGTGATACTTATATACCAGTAGTGGGAGCTTAAAAAAGTAAAGGAGCACAGACCTCTTGGCTGCTTTACCAAGAGCTGGTCCTGTTCAGTTCAGAGGTGGGCACAGAAATACACTGGCAGCCTGTCTGCCAGATAAGATATTGGATCTCTTCATTGGGAGATGAAGGGAGAGGGATACACATCTTCTTGGCCATACTTGGCCCTAGCAGAGCATCTACTAGCTAAAAATTGGGGTGGGAGGAAGGAAGATAGGTTGAGTCCTTGAGTTTTATTTTGGAAACTTCACTAGTCACCCTTGTTTCACTAAGGTGATCACAGTGTCCTTCACACCATCATATTGGAATATAGTCTCTCCATGACACCCCATGCAGTGTTTTGCTATCCTGTGGAGAAGATGGAATGCATCCTGGGTACTCGCATGGTATCTTTAGGATACCTTTCAGAATCAGGAAGCCCTTCTGTGTTCACTTACTTTATGTGAGAAGTTTAATTTCCAAATCCCTATAGTGTTTCCCAAACACGTGCTTTACTTAAAGGAGAGCTGTTGTCTGGAGTATATACCTGAAGATGATTAAAAAGTAGTAAAAGCAACTGAGCTGCCTAATTAAAAACTCCCTGCTGAATCATCCCTCATGTGAAATAAATGTGGTTTGGGGCTGTGCAAGGTTCACAGCTTTCCTTATGACTATTTAGAAGGGCCTCACTCTGCAATGCTTAAAAGCATACAATAGCTTAAATAAAACAGAAATCTCCTTCAACACTCCCCCTGAAGGGTCAGCAATTATTAATGAAACACACACCGCCCAACTTGCCAGCCAGAGATGAAAAGACATTTGCTCCAGAACAATCTCTCTCTCTCTCTCTCTCTCTCTCTCTCTCTCTCTCTCTCTCTCTCTCTCTCAAATAAAAGAGACGAAGAAGGAAATTAAATTCCCGAAGAAATAAATTTTGACTGAAGTGAGAAATCACTCTAAGAAGCTAATTTAAGGCAGATGAAATTAATTTGGGTGACATTTATTCTATTTAGCAAAA
This sequence comes from Mus pahari, assembly GCF_900095145.1. NCBI lineage: Eukaryota > Metazoa > Chordata > Mammalia > Rodentia > Muridae > Mus > Mus pahari. Next base: position 14,588,652 of record NC_034597.1, on the reverse strand, counting down.
AATAGTGACAAAACATATAGTCGCTCTGTGAGCCAGAGATAAGAGGCGAGTAATTTAAGGCTGGGCATAGCTGCCGTCTACAGCGATTTAATCCTTCTGCTACATGTCCCTTGTGACCTATCATTAAAGGTTTAAAGTAAAACTGACAATTATTATTAGCTAGTAATTGGATTTTGTAGATTCAGTATAAAGTTAGGATAATTTAAATGACTGTTGACATTGGAAAGATTATGTAAACGCTCCAAATCAGCTGAATTTATCAATTTATTTAGTCTTATAAAATGGAGTACACATACCCAGCACAAGAAAGCCAGCATGAGAGGTGCTGGCTTTCTAAGAATCACCCTCAGGGAGCCAGCAAAAGCCGGGGCTTAGATTTCCTGAAGGAAAACAGCCACATGGGCATGCCAAATGTCTGCCAAGGAAGGGGCTTCCAGTACCCAACTTGGAACCCTCCATACAGACCAAAGCAAGGTGTACCTCAGAAAATCGCAGCATTCCAGGAAGGAAATAAAATTGTCACAGGCCACTAATTCATGATAGAGATTTTTAATCACAAAAACTGAGATTCAGAAACTAAAGCTGAAAACAAAACACATGACCCTCATTGTAGATCTCTAGCCGTGTCCTCTAGCTGGAGTAAATCTAATGAGACTTTACTCCATAAATACTGACACAAACCCAGCCTGCCCCCGTGTCCAACCGTAAGCACCAAGCAAAATTGGATTATTTAGAAGAATGCTTTATAAAATTAGTTCTGCTTAGAAGGCAATTGCATTAAAAGCAGGAGCAACATGGTGTCTTCACCAGCTGTAGCAGAGCCTACTGTTAATAGCCCTCACCCTTAAATGCCATCTTAAAGGTAAAGTTTAGCTTCACTGTGAAATCATTACGTCTCCAGTCTTCTGCACTCAGTGGATGTTACTTCAAAATTCCCCTCAACTCAGTGTTCTAGGCAAAACTTCCACTATATTTTATTAAAGAATTGAAGAACTATAATCCATGGTTTCTATAACTTAGAGGATGTTTTAACCTGTAAAATATTCATACTTTTAACACTGTAATCCCACTTCTAAAATCACTCATCAAGGAATAATTAAGGATCTGTGCTTGGATTTAGAGGGTTGTAGGTTTTGCTTGTTTGTTTGTTTGTTTGATTTTGGTTTTGAGGTTCTTTTCTTTAAGAGTATGACCTGGTGCTGATGCTGGGGAGATGACTCAGAAGATAAAGTCTTGCTGTACCAGAGTGAGACCCTGAGTTCAGATTCTAGGTGCCCATGCAATGCCAGTGGCAGCAGCGCACATATAATCTCATCATTTCTATGCCAAAATAGAAGACAGAGATAGGAGAATCCTTAGACACTCATAGGCTAGCTAGCCTGGCATATGTAATACAAAACAAGAAAGAGATCCTGACTCAAAAAAGGTGGAAGGCCACACACACACACACACACACACACACACAGAGAGAGAGAGAGAGAGAGAGAGAGAGACAGAGAGACAGAGAGAGACAGAGAGACAGATAGAAACAGAGACAGAGACAGAGAGACACAGAGAGAGACAGCAGGAGAGGTCTGGGGTGATATTTTGGAACATTCTTATGATAGAGTAAATTGTGCAGACATTACACATTAGACTCCATGATCCAGAACAGTGAAATTATATGTAAATGTCTTTTATCTCTGTAGATGGTCATGAGAGTTGTACCCAAGCAGTGTGAATACATGGCTTAGACTGGGCCCAGAGCACTTCTCTCTCTGTTCTAACTATCCCTAGGCCTAGGCTGGAAGCTTCTAGCCTCCATACAATCTGATCTTCTAAGCTGACTGATTCAGCCTGGCCTTTCTTGGCTTCTGTCTGAATTGTTCTGCCTGGCTTCATAATAACTCTGGCAATCTGTTTTAGTCTTCTAGCACCTCCTCACTCTCTGGATAGTACTATCTTCACTTGTATCTAGCTTATTCTTTCTATAATCTCTCTGTGTAAAACTGGGCCATTAAAATTGCCCCACACCACAGCACCTTTATTTTTCTTTCTTGCTGTTCTTAACTAGCTAATTTTTCTCTGCTTTTTTGTGTGATTTATTCTGTCAAATCTTTCTCTGGTTTATCCATTTGTCTGCCCTTCATTTTCAAATATGGCTGCTTTCTTCTACAAACTAACCTTGCCTTCACTAACTATTAGGGATTAAAGGTGTACATTAAGGGCATGCCTGTATTCCAGCCAGATCGTACTGTAATCTGGGCATATTTGCATCCTGGTTAGATCATGTCTTTGGGTGTACTTGCCAGATTAGTCATTTTGTTGAATTAAAACTCATATATATATAATTTTTGATCAACTGCTAAGCAATAAAAAGCAAGGAAGGCTATAACATTTAGAGGGTGAAGGGGGTGTACTATGTGCTGTGATACCAGGACTCTGATTTCTGATGAACAGTTTGCCTTTCTCCTTTGCTAGCACACACCTGTTAGTTTCTGTCTCCACACAGCACCATAGTAAGAAGTGAAAGCTATCAGGGATGTTCCTCTGGCTTCCCCATATTCACAGCACCAGGCTCATTGAATCTGTTCTGGTACCAGCCACTAGAGCAGCTCACTCCTCAGGGGTCTGGTACTAATCCTGAAAACTCTTTGCTGAACTTTCAGGTTCAAATTTTACTTTCTTCTTTTACTGTTATGCCTCTCAGGACATGGTGCCAGCTTTGTGCAGAGATTATCTCTGCTATTTCAATGTGCCTTCTCTTTCAGCATTGTTGTGGGCCAACCGATGTCCATAAAGTCATATCTTGTGAGGCTCTGATTTTTAAAAGTAGTTTTCTACTTCTTGCTCAATGTTTTTTATTTAAATTTTGTAATTGGCATACATAGTTTTAAGTTTCATTGGAGCATTTTAAAAAACAAAACCAAGACATTTTGTTCATTCTCTGCCTGCCCTCCTTCTCTCCTGACCCACTAATACTAATATCCTATAAAATATATATTATGTGGAGATGGTGTCTATAAGGCACCATAAGGTCAAATAAAGTCATTGGATTAGACTCTAATCTCATTAATGAAAAAAATAAGAATTAATTAATCTAATTAATTCTTATTTTTTAAACTGGGGAGAGGGCTTGAACATATATTCCCAGAGAGAAGATGGCCAGCTCTGTAGAGAGGCTTAAACAGAAATTCCTCTCACATCCTCTCAGAAGGAGTTAATCTTCTAATACCTTGGAGTTCCAGCCTTCACAACTGTGAGAAACTAAGCCACGTTGTCTATGCCACTAACATACCTAAGCAATTCTCATATTGAACTATTTTTGTCAGGAGAAATTACATGGTAGTGCCCAGGTGTGTTCTTTGGAGACAGATGCTCAAAGCTGGCCTTGAGGGTTGTTCTGGATATGCCCTTGATATGCCCTTATGATGGTCACTTGCATGAAGATCAACCAGAGCATTGTTGAGGTTGACTCTATTTCTTGGACTCAGAAGGATGAGGAGCTACTATCCTTGCTGCCAGCTATTAATCAAGGCTTCAAGGACAGTGGGGCAGGAGATGGGGCTCAGGGGTACTTACAGAAAGAATCTCTCTCTCTCTCTCTCTCTCTCTCTCTCTCTCTCTCTCTCTCTCTCTCTCAGGACTTACATTTTCAGTTAAAGTTTTTTTCTGAGTTTATTTCATGGAGTTCATATTCATACAACTACAGATGCTGCTGGTAGTCTCAAAATCTTATCATAGGAGATGACCTGACTGCTTCCATATTGTGAGATCACTGTAGCACCATGAAATAAACACTTTCTATCAATAGCTCTGAGGAAGAGAAACTATACTGTATTCAAATTACCAACTACACCCCAAAATTTAAAGTGTGTGTGGGGAGGGTGCCAGCCAGTAGAAACTATGATACCACAGGCTTGATTCCTCCTCCCATACAGCTTGCTGAGGAATGTAAATGCCAGATAAAATATTTCATCTAATTAATGTCATAATGAAAATATCCTAGAACAGGCTGATAGATCATGCCCACTGTCTTGTCTACAAAATCAGACTGATGCCAGTCTTGACTACTCTCTTCTCTTTGCCTCTGACAAGCAGTTCTATTTGAGCATTCCATGGGCTGATGTTAATGCTTTCCAGTGTTCACATGTCAATTAAAATCCAATTAAATATGGAGAAGGGCCGACCCATGGCTAAGGCCAAAGTGTAAATCCTATGCCCCCTTTCTCTGGTGTATGCCTCCCAAGAGATCATCATCTACAGAGTTTTAAGGACAGACACACAAATAAGAATCACATCCATTTCCTATGATGGCAGTGAAGAGATGAGGACAAAGAGATAAAATAGAAACCTAGAGATTATGCAAAAGTCATATTTTGCCTCATTCTGGTTCAATATTGCTTTAGATGGAGTTGCTCATTGGGAAGTTATGGGGGTGTTTGAGATTAGCTCATTCTCCTGTCTCGATCCTTCCTTTTTTGCTAAAAGGGCTTCACAGTCATATGGTGGTGCAGAGGAAAAGATAGCTCGTTTGTAAGGACAGACAAGCAGGCCTGAGTTCGTGCTGCACAGGTGCTGAGTGGTTGTATCTTGTACCTTTCCCAGCATTCACCCAAGGCCACCAGACCTCTCATCGGGAAAACCATCTCAACCATGGAGCACCTTTACTAAGTCCTTTGCTACAGATGTGTTGGTTGTGAACCAAGCTATGCTAATATCCCAGCACTTGCCCACCCAAGCCTCCTATGGGTAGCCCCTACTCTTCCGGTTTATCTTGCCATCTTCATCTACAACTAAGTCTAGTTTTCCCTTCAAGTCTCAGAAAAGATATCATGTCTCCCAGGAAGCTCTCACTACCTTTCCTCTCTGCTCTTCACCAGCCCAGTAGGTCTCCAGCTATGACACACGCATATCTGCACCAGAACCCTCCAGACAAATGGAGTGAGTGATGTGTCATACCAACACCCCTTACTATGGTCTCCTATAAAGTAGGAGATGCTCATATTTGTCTTGTATTCACCTTCCACCCTCTGCTTAGAAGGATGTAGGTACATCATGCTTCACAAATGAATGTTCACTAAGGACTATTGAAATGCTTGAAGTGCATTCTCAAAGCTTCTGAGAGGGGAAAAAAACTGTCAACACCAATTATTTTTTTTAACGAAATAGAAGAAAATCTTGTTCTTTTATATGTACCTTTGTCCAGAAAGGGAAACAACCTTCCTACCAAATTCACCAAAATATGACAAAAGAGTGGAGCGGATCTATAGCTGTCTGCACAGGCAGTGCAGTTCTGTTCCTTTGAGCCACCCCCTCCTGTATCCAGCAATCCTCTTCACTGGGTCTCTGAAGTTTATTCGATCGTTTGCTCAGGTTCACTAAGGCTCCCACTGAAAAGAGTGTTGTTTTGCCCTGGAAGAAATAAATTACAAAGCGAGCCTGTCATCATACCGAATCTGAGTACCCATCTCCCTGCTGATGGAGTGAAGGCTCCTCTGGTCTGCTGGGCTGGGGCCCCTTAAGATTCTGGTGGTAACTAAAGCATCCCATAAACTTCAGTGTCAGGAAGCGGCCCCTTCAGGTTGATAGCCTTGGCTTTTGATTTATTGTCATCTCTCTTCCCCATGTTTCCAACGAAATTATTGGGCCCTGCTTGCAGCTCATCTTACTGTTGTTGACCATTCTCCCTGGGGAATCGCATCTGGATCACAATGACAGCACTAAAGTTTCAGCCTAAGGTTTGCTGGCTCCCACAGCTCTAGGGCTCTTCTGGGGCTTCTTCTGGGAAGACACAAGGGCTGATCAGTAACGGGCAGTTTGGAGGAGAAGGCCCCGATAGCTATCCCAACCTGTAGCCAGCTTACCAAAGGCCTAGTGAGCTAATAACAAATCAATCCTAAGAGATCTTTTCTAGGGTCCTGAACTAATAACTTGCCAGCTTTATGCATTCCCGCGCTGTGTGCTGTCTCAGCTGGGTGGAAGGAATGAGGCACTTGTGAGGTTATTGAGCACAGCATCTGCACAGGCAAACAGTGGGAAGTGATTTAGCAGCCACACAGGTGTTTTCTTTAATTACGCACTATAGGGAGTGCTTGCTGAGCTCCACACCCCCACTGTTCCCGTGTGCTTTCCTGGTCATCCGTGGCAGCATGTACTGAGTAGTTGGAAAGAGTTTGGGGCTGGCTGAAGCATTTCTTAGTAGACAAGAGACTTGAATTCCTTCACCTGGGCCTACTTAAAAGGCAAGAAAAATGCCACCATGCTTAGACACAGACAGTGCAGTGAAGTCAGGAAATCTGTGTGCCTCCGTGAGAATCTCAATTCTTACCCCTTGACTTAGATACAGCTAGGACAGTCAGCTGTCTTACAAAACCCCAAAGCAACTTGAACTTATAGATATGTGAAGATCTTGGAGATGAGGATGAGTGTGGGTCTCCTGGCCAGTAGGCCTTTAGGCCTTTTTACAGGGGGTCCTGCTTACTACCGGTCCCATCTATGGAAAGAATAAGGCTTATTCTATATTCCCAGTGTATATGAAGGTGAAGTACATTTGGATCTAAAATAACAATGATAATAATATAATAATAATAATAATTCAGATTTCATTCCCAAGGCTCGTTCCAGGAAATGCTTATATCCTCCTTTCCTCCTTTTCAAGCATCCAGCTCTTGTAAAACAAAACACAGATTCTGATGGAGCAGAACTCTGGTGTCCAGGTGAAGATGGGTATCACCCTTTGAGTATGGAGGAAAGCTAACAACAGACAGTGTGTTCATCAGAAGGCAGAACCTCTCCTGGTAGTTGTAGAAGTTCCTGGTTCTTTAGGGTCATAGTGCTCTGTTCTCTTTACATTAGATTTTTTATTTCACAAGGTTTGACACACTCAAAACATACTACCAGGTTCCAGAGTTAAGATACACAACTGGTGGTGAAAAGTACTTTCTGGCCACCAATAAGTATGATGCCATGCCTCCATATTTATTATGAGGTATCTTTGAGGCAACATCCTGCGAACACCAACAGGTTGCTATGGAAATCTGGATACTCATAGCCTGCTACCTATAACCTGTGTGAAAACAGGATCCATCTTTCATGATAGTTAATTAGCATTAGAATCCAATCAGTGTTGTCTCCATCTGAGTGAGGGAGCCTCTAAAGATGTCCCATTGGGTAGGGCTTTTAGAGAAAGACTTAAACAGGTCTCCACCATACATTGTGACAATAGTGTGCCATGGAAGGATGTTCTCATGGAACTTCACTGTTCCGTACAACCCAAGCATACCTCCAGCTCTTTCCATGATAATGTATGTTTGAGAGAATGTGATAGTGAACATGTGACCCTTTGAGTTTAATATTATGTTCTGAACAGTTTTAAACACAAACACTTACCCTCCTGCCATCTGTGAAGAAGATGTTCTTGTCCCTGTTTTAGTAATGAATGCATGCATGGGAACTTAAAGGAATTAAGGAAGGTCTCCAAGATCATAATAATAAAAACACCAGAGCAGGATGGGAACATGGGTTTTATTACTCTAAATATAAGACCCTGGGCAAATTGCTTCCTTTCAGAGTAACCATTAAATGTGGTTCTTCCTCTATGGATGGGATGATGAGGTTACTGTGCAGTATATTGCAGGGCCAACAAACACAAGAGCCTTTCTTTGGGGATATTAGAGAATGAAGAGACTAAAAGTAGTAGGTGATTTCAAACTCTCCCAACATACATTACCCCATGTTTCCTTGGCTATTGCAATTCCTATGATACTATGCACCTGCCCTTCTAGGAGATAGTAGGAAAGTTCAGTGTTGTTCCTAACAGCAAGACTATTGCCACTTATAAGGGAAAGAAGCAAAGCCACAGGAAATAAGCACAGAGATTCCTGATGAACAGTAGCCTATTTCTATCACGAGTATTAACTAGTCAGAAGCTGGTAAAACAGTCAGCATAATCATGGTGTCATACCAGAGTAATGAAAAGAATTTGCAATAAAGCTGAAACTACCCAGAGATCCTAACATAACTGTCTTAGTCAGTTATGTCTTCTATGGATGTGAAGAGACAGGCTGAGTACAGTAATTCTTATAAGGAAAAGCATTTAATTGGGACTGGCTTACAGTTCAGAGGTTTAGTCCATTGTCATCATGACAGGAATCATGGTGTCATGCAGGCAGACATGGTGCTGGAGAGGTAGCTGAGAGTTCTACATCCAGATCCCATAGACAGCAGGAAGAGGGAGAATCACTGGGCCTGGTTTGAGTGTTTGAAACCCCAAATCCCAATATCCAGTGACACGGTTCCTCCAACAAAGCCACATCCACTACAATAAGGCCAGGTCTTCTAACCCCTGTCAACTAGTACCACTCTCTAATGACCAAGTGTTCCAACATTTGAGGTGACAGGCGTCATTCTCATCCAAAGTAACTGATGGAGGATGCCCCTTTCCCTGTGGTCCTGGATTAACAAGTAACTGGTAGAAATACAGTATTTTGAGTCCTAGACATACTTAGAGACTTTAGGTATGGAGAACATTTTCACCATCTCCGAAGTATGATGGTGATTCTAATACATGCTGAAGTTCTGAAAATACTGACAAAGGGTGCAACTTCACCACCAGGGGCTAAGTTTGTTGCTTGTTTAGAAGCATTCTTGTTAACTTGACTGTGCAATAAAGTTTGACAACCACAAATGTAGAAGACAAGGAAGACTGGCTTTTAAGGTAGATGTCACAGATTAATATCTAAATAAGAGATTTTAATTTTGGATTAAGACTCTATTATGTAAGTGTATCAGATGTGTGTTTTCCCTGCCCCCAAAATATAAGCTCTTCATCTCCTTATGAGCTCGCTGCAAAATCTGAGTTACTTTCTCATTGCTTTGATAAAAATACTTTGCCAAATCAACATAAGGATAAAGGGTTTATGGATCCAGAAAGAGACAGTCCATGACAGTGGGGAAGATATAGCAGCAAACAAGATAGAAATGATGGCAGAAGAAGGAGGCTGGCTGGCCACATTGTATCCACATTCAGGTATCAGAGAACAATTAATCAGGAAATAAAGCCAGACTATAAAGCCTCGAGGCCCACCTACCATGACTCACTTATGCCATGGAGAATCAACCCCGCCCCTAAAGATTCCACATCCTTCCCAAACAGTGCCACTGTCAGGAAATTAAATGTGCAAACACTTGAGCCTCCAGGGACAATTCACAATAGAACTACAACACAAAGAGAGTGTCTAGGGAACATTCATTACCTATGATTTCTGACTGCTTAGAGGGTAGACAACTGTCAGTCACATCTTTGAAGAACAGGCCTGTGGGAACAAAGCCCAGCAGAACAATAGAGGAGGAAAGGAGAGAAAGTTGGGTGAAGCAAGAAGCACCTGAGCTACAGGCAAGCATCTCAAATGCTTACCTAACAGCAGCCCTCTTCTCTCACATCCCCACTCTCACTCTACCACACACACTGCATTGGCACCAAAGCACGTAAAGCATTTATTAACCAGCATGAAATCCATTTAACGCTTCTCTGGGTGCACTAATTAGCTTTTGTATTTGGGGGCACAGCAAAATGCAGAACAGAAAGGCAAAATCCAGGGTTCATTAACATTCTGTGTAACAATTCCGATTTCTCCACGTGGTCCTGAACCATACCTCCATAGACAGTCCTGCGTGGTGGAGAAAGTTCCTTTTAGAGGGGATGAAGCAGGGAGAGGAGCTTTCAAACATTGGAGTCAAAAATAATAAACACTGGTTAATGTGCTATCTATCTGTGGGACTTGACCCTCATCCTCAAAGTTCCCATTTCCATTAATAAACATCTCCAGGAACATTACAATTCCTTTGGAAAATCAAAAGTGCTTGGCAAGGAGATTTTGATTTCCAGCCAGCCCTTATTTGGTCCTGTGTGCAGAGGATCTGTTAAGCTTCATGCAATTAGCGGGCCAAGACGAGCACTGAGCAGGGGATATTTTTTAGTTCATTGAATCATACCAAATCTGAGTCTATTTACCAAAAGGAATAAGAAATATGTGTCTGGCTAGGCTCTTAGTAGGGGCCAGAGGAAGCCTTGACATCTCACTGACTCATTGCTATTTTGTCTTGACACTTGGAATTCACCACCAGAAGAGTGGCCGACTGCAAAGTCTCAGGCTGGGTTTATATTAAGGCTGGGGAAAATGGCTTCATAGGTGTGTCAAGCCAAAGAAGTCACAGAATTAGGCCAAGAGCAGCTGTGTGCCTGACTAGACAGCCATTCTCCAGTGTGATGATCACAGGACATGCGCACCTGGTGTAGAGTTGAGGCTGTTTCTTAAAGGTGTGCACACAGATGATTACATCCTGATACATAAGTCATTTAAGAGAGACAAATCAAGCTTCCCCCAAACCTATCCATTCCTGGGTCTGACTATCAATAAATAAATACAAGGGTTATCTTGGTTCTGTTATGTGTCCATTATAGTAAGATGGCCAAATCAATTGACTAACAGAATTTGACTAAAGTATCAATACACTTGTCTCCAAATAAGCTATCAATAAGACATTTTTATTCATCTAAATGTTTACACATAGCTAAAAGAATTAACAGCATGCTCTTCAAAGATTAATTATTAATAGAAATGAAACAGTATTACATATCCAATGTATGCTGCCACTGCAGCTCCATAGATTTATTGCAGTGTCAAGGTGGAATATAAAATCCAACAACCCACCCTTGTATGGAGAAGAGGGGTGACTCTCCTCCATAGAAGTTCAGACAGCCAAATGTATACACAGCAGTGAGGCCAACTTTTTTTTTTTTTTTTAATTAAACAGCCAGCAGTTTTTGGAAGCAGTAGGGTTGTGAAAAACAAGCTTTGGTCCAAGTTTAATGGCCTAGGAAATTATGCATTTCTATCAGGCTTGTTAGGGAAGGTCCAGGCTGAGAGAACCCACTCATTTTCCTCAGATAATATGCCATGTACTCTGTATATAATGCTTTCCAAAGACAGGCGGTCTCTAATATTTATCATCATCATAGCCAATATGAACGTTTACTATTGCGTCTTCCCATGTCTGGTAGTTAATTCTATAGCAAATGCTGAGCCATTACTGCTAGGGGAATACATGCTCAGGTTCCTGGAGTCCTCTGATCGCAGGATTTTTTATTGCCTGATCAAGCTATCATCTAGGAAAGATAGCTCAGTTTGGAAAGTGCTTACCCCTCAGGCATAAAGACCTGAATTTTGATTCCTAATATTAAAGTCTGATATGGCATCATGCATCTGAAACCCAACTTGGGGGAGGAGGGATCAAAAAGAGACAGGCAGATCCTTGAATTTATTGGATAGCCAGTCTGGACAAATATTTGAGTTCCAGGTTCAATGAGAGATCCAGTGTCAAAAAATGGCATGGAGAGTATCGAGGCATAAACCCATTGTCAACCTTTAGCTCCTACATGCATAACCACAGACATGCATGTATACCTATAGGCACATATGCATACACCACACTCACGCATGCCCTCCACACACACAGAAGATATATAACCTTGATTTTTATGTGAATCTTGATTTGTTAATCAAACTTGTAGTCAACAGCATAGTCACTCCTATGTGATCAATAGTCAACCAAAGTGTGCTACTCTACAAGGGTACAGCCTGGCATCATCAGCTTGAGGGTAGTACATTGTACATTGGTATAGCTGGGCAATGGTAAAGGGTAGAATTACCAATTCAAATCACAGCACTGTGAAAAACTGCAGCAGGTATGTAGACCAGTGGGAAGGGCTGTGCTTGACAGCCTGAGAGCTGAAACATGGAGCAGATCATTATCTTGTTCAGCCTCGGCTGGGAACCAGCACATTGGGCAACTCAAGTGCTTTGAGCACACCTGTGAATGACACAAAATGTGTTCATGAGTGCTGACTGTGGGGTTGCAAATGTTAGCAAGCAGGATGACTCACAATCCAACATCTAGGAATAATAAGGATTACCACATGTGACCTGAACTGAAGCCGACACAGAGAAGAGAAAGGAAAGGCATTGAACTTGGAATCGTTCAACCCCTCCCCCGCAATTCTCTCTCTGGATGGGAAATAGGTCACCAGAATCATATTGGTCTGCAATGAAGACAGCATGAAGGGGTGCTCAGACCAGGGCCTGGACGATTCTTAGTGGCAACGAAATGTCACTCTATCTCCAGACCAAGGAAGTACAAGAAAATAGTCAAGTCAGAGCTAAGGGGTCACAATTAAAACAACAGTGAGAGAGCTGTTCAACAGCCATCTCCTCATCTTGGCCAGTATCTTCCTCCATAAACTGAAGACACCGATGAAAGCAACAAACATCAGCCAAGTTCTGTCCAGCAGGGCGAGGATTTCACAGCCAGCCATAATAAACAGGAATGGCCAAAGGAAGCAGAAGGACAAAAATGAATGAATGAATGAATGAATGAATGAGAATTTCCTTTAAGAGACAGGAAGAAAAAATAAGAAGATCTCTGGACCAGAGGTGGGTTGGATTCTGATTTGTTGGACCTTAACTCCATGTCTCAGCTTCTCCTCAGATAAATACCTACCATCCTTTTGGTATAAGTACCAACGTTCACAAAAGTCCTCTCCCTGCCTTCTATGTCCATTGTGGAAACAAACACTTCCTTGAAGTTGCTACCTTACGTAAAGCACTACCTCAGCTCAACGCAAGATGTTCCTCTGAAAGCTCTTAAGGTGTGCTGTTTAGCCAAGGACCCGTGCAGTGCATGTCTCGTGGGCATACTGCTGTGCTGTGGTATGGCATGGTCCTCTGTTGTTATTTTCGGGTGGCTTGGCAAGCTTTAGTTTAGGAGCGTAATCTCCTACTATACTGCTTCCTAGGAGAACTTAGTAGATAGTAGGTGTTAAGCATGTTCTTTGGCTTCTTTGGTAAAACTTTAGAGTAACTCAATGTTCTGGGCAGGCTTTCTTACTATAACTGATGAACTAAAGACAAATAGTGGAAAGATGACCTCAACCCATACATCTCTGGAAGACTAATGCCACAACCACAATGTGGTTGTTCAATTTGGCTACTGTCCTTCACTTTAGGTGACATCAAGAACAAAGTAAAAGCTAGATGACCGAGGAGTGATTTCTGCAGAAATTAATTTCAGCCCTCTAATACCTCAACTCAGGCCCTAAAGGATAGTCAGGGCCTATTCAGTAGCATTCACATAGTTAAGGTCAGGGTATAGGTCAGTGGTAGAGCACTGGCACAGTGGTTATCCATTACCCAAACCAAACTGAACCATCCAAACCAACTAACTAAAAACCAATAACAGCAAAAACAAAACACAAAAACACAGTCCTCAAAGCTGGAATCCCTGGGCCCACGTTAGATAAAGTGGCTCCCTGACATTCTTTTGCATCACCTTTCCTAAACTGCCCAAAGAACAGGGCACATCTGTTTGGTGCTTTCTTCCCAGTCATCCTGGGTTTCTGATTCTTCCACATACGAGGTGGGAGTGTCTGAGACTATGTCCCTGTCTTTCTCTGTGACATACTCAAGCCAGACAGATAATGGGCTCTAGTGCTCTCATCTACTGCTATCTGGTGTGTGAAGCTTGGATGCACAACAAAAGTTTGCTTTTCATTTGGAGCACAGATGTGTTTTGGGGGGAGTGATGGGGGTAGAGTGGGTGGCTGAATGGGCCTTCTTAAAATGGGTGTGCTCTGAGTCAGCGGGTTCTGTCCTGTTAGCTAAGCTCTTTAAGGGAAAGGAGCCATAGGAAGCCATCATGGTTTGTGTTAAGATACATCCCTGAAGTTCCTGAACAATATTAAAGTTTGGTTCCACTCTACATTAACCTCTAAATAGACTCCTACCTGAAGACTTAGCAGCAAAGGTGACTAGTGAAGTGTAGGATTCATGTAGGAGGGACTTGGAGACAAATGGCACCTGAAGACTAGAATTTTGCATCAATCATTACCTTTAATATACCATGTTTTCTCCATCCATCAAGGGACTTGGACATTGGGTGAAAGTTTCACCACCACCTTTCATTCCATTTTGGCAGTGCTGGGGCACTGAGAAGGTTCTTTTGAAAGCAACAAATGGTTTTCGATTCCAGGAGACATTTCTTCTATAAACAAAATCTCTTAACTTCTGTATTAGTCAAGGTTCTCTAGAGTCACAGAACTTGCAGATAGTCTCTATATAGTAAAGGAATTTATTGATGACTTACAGTCTGCAGTCCAAATCCCAACAATGGTTCAGTAGTAGCTGTGAATGGAAGTCCAAGGATTTAGCAGTTGCTGAGTCCCACACCACAAGAAGGCGAAAGAGCGAGAGCTCAACTCCCTTCTTCCAATGTCCTTATATGGTCCCCAGCAGAAGGTGTAGCCCTGATTAAAGGTGTGTGCCACCACACCTTTAATCCCAGATGACCTTGGACTCGGAGATCTCCCTGTCTTAATCTTCTGGATTCAATCACCACTGTGTCTCAAGATCTCCATACCAAGATCCAGATCAGAAACTTCTATCTCCCAGCTTCCAAATTAGGTTCACTGGTGAGCCTTCCAATTCTGGATTGTAGTTCATTTCAAATATAGTCAAGTTGACAACCAGGAATAGCCACTACACCCTCTCCTCCAGACTTTACTTCAAACCAACTCCAGTGTCAGGCAGGACAACATGAACTTTAAGAGCCTTCTCTAATTTGGCATGCCAGGGTGAGGAAATCAAACTCTAAATTAACCCTCCCATACTCTGTGGTTACTCTCCCAACCCACAAGGGATAAAAGACAGGAGGCAGACAACTGGACCCTTAGATATTAGAATCTCTACCCTGGATTGTCCATCAAAAGGAAACATGAAAACCCCACCCACATTTGTCCTTCTTACAGAAACCTCAATCTTCTTCCTGTTTCTGTGAAACATCACAAGTTCTTATTCAGCAAAGCCAGAATATTACAAATAGTCGCCGCAGTTTCCAGAAAAGTCTACCATGTCACTAGGCATAACAGGGAAATCCACACAGTCGTCTTGGAGAAAGGAAATGGAAAATACAGAGGGAAGAAGGCCAAAGCCAAGGAGGAGGGAACAGCTTGCCTCCAGTTGAGTGAATGCAGACCAAAATCACCTTCAGTTTTCATTTTCAGCCCTGTGAGTTTAAAGGAAACCATGCCTTTCAAAACAATGGCTCATTATTTCTATGTTTTCTCTTTGCTTATTTTTTTAGGATAGCCAAGTTGTGGCAAAGGCTATTATAGTGGCAATCATGCTGACACTGTTGCTTTGACGATGGAGGATGGATGGATAGAAGAATAGAAGGATGGATGGATGGATGGATGGATAGATGACTTATTTTAGTTCAATCTAACCTTTTACATACCAGTGAAGATTAGAGTTTTTAAAAAAAGTTAATATTTTTACTTTTACTTTATGCGTGACAGTGTTTACATGCATGTATACATGTATACCATATGTGTATGTAGTGTCCATGGAAGAAAAAGAGGGTATTAGATCTCCTGGTATTGGAGTTGTGGATGAATTTGAACTACCATGTGGTTATTTTAACTGCTGATCCATGTCTCCAGCTCTTAATACAACATTCAAACATAATTTTCTGACTATTTTGTGCCCTGTATAATGGATGATTTATCCTAAAAACCGTTTAATTCACAACAAATCAAAGAATTTAAAATGTTGTTCTCTTAGATGTAGCCTCATCTTAAATGCCAGGGGTAGTCAGGGGTGTGGTTTTCAGACATGTATCAAGCACACTAGACTGAAATGGAACATGTAGTTCTTAGTTGAAATTTGACTACTAAATATCTACTTATGAAGTTTCTAGCATTTTCTGAACTTCCATTATAGTTATCTTGGCAGTGTTCATTTTTTTGAGTAGGTGTGAATATATATATATATATATATATATATATATATATATATATATGCATACCCTGAACCATTGAGCTCTAGGGATCCACCTGTTTGCCTCTCCGGTGCTGAGTTACAGCCGTGTATGCTCATGTTCTGCTTCTTATGTGGATGCTGTAGACCTGAACTCGGGTCCTCAATCTTATCGAACAAGTGCTTTACTAATGGACCCAGCTCATCAGCCCCTAAATGATGTAAATATTATGTAAATGTAGACTATATACACACTCACACATAGATCATGCGACCTTCTCTTTACAAGACACTAGATTTTTGTACATGACTCAAACACTACTTGGAATGAAGAGTTGTGACCACTGGGAGCCTCAACCACTCAGAAAGGTTATGATTTAAGGAAGGAATTTATGGAATCTGTGTACCAAGCTGCTGTGCTACAGTCAAAGTCTGTGCTATTGCCTACTTAAAACATTCATTTTTTAGTGTCTACAGGAAAAAAAATTACAAGTGCTACAACTTACGTTTAAACCCACTATGGAGCATGCTGTTGTGGTTACTGGTTCATTCAGCCTGCATGATTTATTCATAAACAATGTAAGACTAGATAATCCCTAATGTGCCAAACAAATGTGCTCTGATTATGTTCAGATCATTCCTCCAAGCAGATGCTTATCATAGCAACCTCAAAGTAAAACAGATGTTTCACTCTTAGAAATCCTGGATTATACTTTAAGAGAAGAACATGTACATTGTAGAACATAGAATAGACATAAAGAGCTCTACTTGAATTCACACACACTTTAGTTACTTATTAGCAACACAATAATTCTTGTTAGCAACTCAATAATCCTTGGCAGCATGGCCAAACTGGTATGTGCATTATAGAACCCAAAACAGCCTAGGCATAGATGATGATTAGACTTAGCCTAATTTAAAAAAAAAAAAAATGGCATCTTACTCATAGTGCATTCTAGGTCTTTGGGTGGAGTGGAATCCCAGTCATAGTTGATAGTGACAAACTTAACAGTTCAGAAATAGTTGGTGATTCCAAAGACCTCCATGTATGGATGGAGTATTAATGATTTTTCATCCGCTAAATATATTCAAATCATGGCAATCCAGAAGTCGGGGACCATATAAGGCACAGGAGAGTCAAATATGCAGAAGTACAGGGCCAGACATAGCTTACTGTTTAATAGAGAAGTTTCAGGACGTAATGAAAATACTTCACAGATAAGCACTTGGGACTCCTAAGAGATAACCCTGTTATAGCATCTGCAATGTTGGGGTCCTTTAATAAATTTGTGTTTGCCTAATTAATGACTCAATTAAGTATATGACCTCTTGGTCTTCACAAATCAAATTATGCAGTTTACCTTTTTGCAACATGCTTTCCATAAGACCTTCACATAAAATTTGGAATCAATCCAAAGTCTATGACCAACTTTAATCCCTTTTCTTTCCTGGGATGACCTACTTCCTACTGGCTCATCGCTATTTCCCCATCAGCCTGCTGCTGCTATGGCTTTCCTTCACACCTTTGTCCCAGCACCCCTTCCTCTTATGCTCGCTCTCTGGTCTGCTCTTTGTCTGATGGGCTATTTTCTTGTCATTCTTTTGTCATAGTAACTTTGGCATCATCCTTGGGAAAGTCTCAACTTTCTATTATTGACTTTCAAACATTGGGGGTCAACAAGACCTGGTAAGTGCAGCTCTTTTGTTTAAATGAGGGGTTTGGTGTCTACAGAGAACCTTCCTAGGACCCCTCTGCAATCAGAGGATCTGGCCTAGAACAGGAGCCTTCCAACTACTTTTAGTCTGTATCCAAACATTATACTCACTTTTATGTACAAGCCATGGAACAGAATATAACTCGTAGGCATGGTCAAGTTAGCCAATCTGATTGTAAGGCACAACCACCTTACTGGTCATTCTGATGCTAAGTGATCATCTAAGAATTTCAGGGTTAGAATCACAGTATCTACTTCAATCTCCTTAGCTTCCCTTTGTGAAAATAGATTAATCTACATTCTACTGCTTCAATTAAACAATAAAAACATAGAGGAAAGTATTAGAGATAGGTTATTTCTCTGATGAAAAATTACAAAGGGGTAAAGAAGAGCCACAGAGAAGCAGCTACTGCAGAAGACAATCCTTATGAACATTGCTCACAAGAAAACCAGAGTCCCTTCACTTCCTTGCTTGTTCGATACACCCAAGTGTTTGAAAAAGAATTCTTAAAATTCACTTCCAAAGCATCATAGAGGAATGCTTCAACTTAGAGACCCTAATTTGATTCAGACATCTCCAAATTATAAGGCTCTTGCTATATAAGAGTGGGCCAGAGCAAGCCTGTTCACACAGTTCCAGTGTTAGTACTCCTTAAAGACCCAAGATGAACAGAGAGAAATCATGGATGTATATGGCCATGTTGGAGTCTACAGAACCATGGCATCCAGGAAAGAAATCCTTGAGTAAAATAAAGAGGTAAACTCAGGTAAGAAATAGCATCAGTTATTTAATATCAGTAAAAGAAATATCAGTAGAAGGATACAAATCCCTCTTAAGTCTATATTCTAATTGGGATTATCAGCAAATGCATTTCAATAGAAACACATACAATCAAACTTAAATTTTTTTTCTCCTCTCTCTCTCCTTTATATTTTATTTTATTTTATTTTATTCTTTGAAAGAGGGTAGACTCCTGGAGGCGGGCACTGATGCAGAGGCAATGCAGAGTGCTGATTTCTTGCTTGCTCAGCCTGCTTTCTTATAGAACCCAGGACCACCAACTCATTGGTGTTATCACCTACCATGTGCTGGGCCATATCCATCAATCAAAACTTAGGAAAATGTGCAAAGTACAAGCCAAGTAAACCCTTTCCACCCCAACTTGCGTCTGCGTCATGGAGTTTCATCACCACAATAGATACCGTAAGACACCAGACAAATAACTCCCAGCACCTATGATGCAATCATATAGAAGGCAGAAACTACAAGGATGTGTTGATAAGCATCATATAATCTCAGTCTTTGAAAGAGTAAACAAAAATAATGAAACTTTTGTCTCTCATGTAAAGGAATAAGCATGACCTTAAGTCCTAGATGAAGAAATCAATTCCTTTCGATGCACATTCAAAAAAAAAAGATCTTTAGGGGAAAAAAGTAACAGTATCCTCAAAGCTAAAGAAAGAATGCCAGAACATCAAACATTTAATCAAAAATTTAAAGTAAATCTGTACATTTTCTAAACGACCATTGGATCAAAGAGTAACTGAAAGTCAGTGGTAGCTTATGTAGAAAATAAAGGTATTCACATCAGAGTATAGATAAGAACAGAGCAGTAATAATTACAGAAGCAATAAAGGCAGAGCACACAAGGCTGAGAACACATGAGACACAGCTAAAGCCGATTAATTAAGCAATCGGCCTTAAGAGTCATAAAAGCAAAGAAAAATGCACAGAAGAAATATAGAAGTAAAATTTATGACAGAGAGAAAATCTGATATCTGGTTCTCTGAGCAACTGAGAAATGAAGGAAACCTAGAGTTTTCTTGGGAAAAAAAATAGTAATTAGATATTAAGAATTAACAAGAGCCATTATAGGAATTTTTCAAAGCACAAATAACATTTCATCCAAGGAGTTAGAAAAATAATAGTCCTGGCTGGAGCAGGGTGCTGCCACTAGACCATAAGTTGGAAATTCCATATTTGGATAGTAATACTTAACTAAGTATTAAGTGCCTTAAAATATTCATACTCTCTTGCTTCCTAATTATATGTTAATTTATGCTGAGAGATATTTTAAAATTTGGATGATTTATGTTTTTATAGTGCCTCCATATGGAGGGGCATTAAGGAGCTGTTAAAAAAATGCTTCTGAAGATTATTTAATGGCATGGTAAATCCACCCTATAATGTCTGGTATAAAATAGGAGACTATAAAACTAAACACGTAGTAGCAGGAACCCTATTCAGTCAATTGTACATTGTCAAGACATCAGGACACTGAGATGTTGGCTGTAATTACTTCTTATATTTACTTTCCTGTATTAAATACTTTCTGTGAGTTTTTAAATAGTTTCCAAGTCTATGATAGTATTCTTTTTATTTATGTACTCCTTTTAAGTGTTTTTTTTTTATTTTTTTAAAGATTAAAATATAATCACAGCTTTCCCTTTCTGTGTCTCACCTCCAAACCCTCCAACATATCCCTCCCTGTTCTCTTTCAAATTCATGGCCTCATTTTTTTATTAATTGTTGCTACACACACACACACACACACACACACACACACACACACTCCTAAATATATAAATGCAACCTCCTTAGTCTGCATAATTTTACTTGAATGTACGTGTTTTCAGGGATGACCATTTGGTACTGGAAACTGGGGGAAGGCTATTTCTTCTCCCACTCCACCATTCCTTGGGTGCCTGTAGTTCTTTTTTGAGAGTGGAGGTCTCCTAGGCATTTCCCACCCACATCAGCATGTCTATTGCCTTTTTCCAGCTCTTATGTAGGTAGCCACATTGGTGAGGCTTTATGAATGTGGTTTCTGACATTCCACAGCAACCTCCCTGAACCTCTGCTCTTATGATCTTTCAGTCCCCTCCTCCACAAGAGTACCAGAGCCTCTGGTGTTACAGCTATGTCATATTTACATCAGTTTCACAACTCTGCATTTTGATTGGTTGTGGTTTTCTGTCTCTGTTGCAAAGTTTCCCTGATAAGGAGTAAGACTACACTCACTGTAGTTAGAGAGACAAAGGTGTAGAATGTGTTAGGAACACAACCAAAAATGCTTAATTGTGTATCATGGAAGCAGAGACAGTAATGTGTCTAACTCAAAGCCAGCCTGGAACATAGAGTAAGGGGAAGATTGTGGAAGAGGAGGGGGAAGAAGAGGGAAACAAAAAAACTCAAGAAGAGATGGTCACAGTTAAAGACAAACTTGGAGAACTAGAAGTTAATAAAAAGGAAGTGATTCTCAGTATATAAAAAGAGAATGAAAGAGAGGCAAATTACAAGCACTGGGGGCTCTGATTTATGTTCAGCAAAATTTCTAGGAATAGACAAAGAATACCAGGGAACCATTTAAAGCCAGAGCATGGGGTAATCTTTGGAATTACTTGTTTAAACTTGACCGATTGACCTCCCTTGTGGAAAACACATGACAATGGTTGAAATACATTAGGAAGGAGGTAAGGTGAGAAGATTCTGTAATATACTTAGCAACCTGGACAGAAGCACTCTAGGTCCACATTAAAAACATCAATGTTCAACTGATACCTATTGAGTCTACACTGCTCTAAATTCTGATGCATAATGTTGAATGAGGGCCTCAGAATCAGAACTGAACAGTAGCTCAGGGGTAGTGGGCTCATCCACTATATCCAAGGCCCTGGGTTCAATTCTCAGAACCACTGAGGTGAAAACAACAATGGGAGGTTCTATTTATGTAGTTTCTATCTGAATACAGAATTAAAGGAATAAGATAAAAGGGGATAATGAAGGAGCAGAGGGTGTTTTGGGAAACATGCAATTAAGAGAAGCTTTTCTGATCTGAATCCCTGTGAGAGGGACCTGGATGTGAAGTCAGGACATGCAGATGTCAGATGTACGGGAGAGAGCAAAGGCCCTGAGGCATCATCTCTCCTGGGATGACTGTGCTAAGTTAGGATCAGAGGCCAGCACATTCTGATCTTCATTGAATGTCCTCTTAGTGTCGATCAGGCATTTGCCTTTTGCTTTCTTAGAAACATTTTTTCTTTCTACTATTGGCATCTGCTTTGATAGCATATGCCTCAGATATCACGAGTTTGGTGTGGATGGACCACAAAATTATTGAAATAATCCACAAACTTTCTATGTATCAACAGGTATAAGTTTCAAAAGCTTTATTGGCCAAATTTTATAAAGTTGTCAAAAGACATTGACACGAGGTACTGCAGGTCATGGAAATGAGTAGGAATTTTATTATGGGTGGGGGAGGGGATGGGAAGTCTTTGGGAGCTTTAAGTGAGTGACATGATTTGAGTTCTACATTTGAAAGTTCATACTTGTGAGTTAGTAGGTATCTCCCTTGATGGCAGTGGATCAGAAGCCTCCATCACAGTCAAGCAGTAGCTGTGACACTCACTGTGGAAATGGTCCCATCAGCTGGGCCGACCCAACTAGATATGCCAACAAATTGAATATCTGGGAAAGAAAGGGGATTTAAAAATGGTTCTAAAATTTGTGTTCTAAGTGACAGAGAAAATGTTTAATTGCCATTTTATGAGGTAAGAAAAACTGTTAAAGAAGGCATATTTCAGAACTGAGAGAAGCCAAGCAACATACATATTTTCCAGTAAAGAACATGTGACTGGCATCGTTTTCTGTGTGCTAGGGATGGGTGGGCCGGCAGAAGTTACTCAAACAATCCACACCAAATAGACCACATGTCAATCACAGCAAGACAAGAAAAATGTTACTAGGAGACCAAAAAAGCAAGAACTGAATGATTTAAGAATTAGGAAGGACATTTTAATGAAGATTACAAAATCTTTAGATGGTTAATGTCAGAATAAACACAAGAATGATGGGACACAGGTAAAACAGCCCATATAGGAAAATATGAAGTCCCAAGGGAGTTTCTTTAAAATAATAATGATAATAATAATAATAATTTATAATTTATATATATTGAAGATTCTAAATGAGCCAGCTAATCTATAAATGGGTGAAAGAACTGAGTAAAAGCTTAGCAAACATGGAAATAAATCCATACAGGATAACTTTTTGGAAAAGTAATGAATTTGTAAATGTCTAACATGACTGGAAGGTAATCAGGGACAACAAATTAAATGAAAACCATAAGTAGCTGAGGCTTCCTGTGTAGGCAGAAGAAAAAGTCAACGCAAATGCTCAATGCTGGAGAGGATAGGAAGGAAACAATTTGTAACATCATCTTACTTGGAAAATGCTGAAGCAACTTTGGAAAAACAAGCTGGAAATAAATGACACATCTTAGAGAAGATCATCCAGACAACCTTAAAAATCAAAGCAAAAAGGTCTCACATGTCTGTGCCACAGGATGACATGCATGAAGACATGTAAAGTAGCTATATACACAGCAGCATCAGCTGGAAGTGACCACTGCATTAGGAGAATGCCATGCAACAATGAAAATAAAGGAAGTCTCTGGGTAGTTCTCAAAAACATTACACTGACCAAACTGTAAGTAGTTGCCAAAAGATCCTGACAGCCTAGGAAGGAGACTTAGTATGCAGGGTTTGCCTGACAGTGCAAAGCCTTGGGCTCCATTTTCAGCCCTACAAGCCAATAGAGAGAAGCAAGCAAGCCAGAGAATGAAAACTGATCTCTTTTAGTTGCCATTAACTGTAACACTATTGGTATATTTTTAGATTTTTATTTTATGTTACTGATCTGTGAATGTGAACACATGTATGCCACAGCATGTAGAGGAAATAAACAGCTCATTATCCTCTGGAAGCCAGAGGACAACTTAAGTGAATGGGTCCTCTACTCTGGTCATGTGGGTTACAGAGATTGAATTTAGGTCATCCAACATGGTGGCAAGTGCTTTTATCCACTGAGCCATCTCACCTGCCCCATTAAAATAATTTTTAAAAGCACTAAAATCATTTCCATACTGCTTAAGCCAATATGAGCATCAGTTCAGGGAAGGTATAAAAATAGATGTGACCCATGTCACATACATGAACAGTATTACAGAGAGGAATGCTAACAATTTCACTTCTCTCTAAATATTAAAGAAATTATGAATGAAAGTTATATGAAGTCAATATGATAAAGTGCGTGTTCTCATGCTCAGGGTTGGAACATGAGTATCATTTATTAAATCTTTCTTTCTCTGTCTTTTTTTTAAGTTCAATGAATAGCAAACAAACACGGCCTTCTATTGCTTCCTCTGATCTGAGCTGTCACTAGTATGTCCCTGGGAATGGAACAGTCTTAAATTTGATGCTTGGCAGGAATGGAATAAGACATCATCCATGGAGGGACCGGATTCAAACCTTTCCCTCTGTGTCATCTCATGGATCCGCCTGTGGAACTTTCCTCCTGAGGAACAAATCCCATGGACATTGTCCAGGCTTCCCCCATGGGCAGTGGGGATGACAGAAGACAGAGTATGCCTACAATAGGCTTCAACAAAGGAAGAATTTACTGCTAGGCATGTGCCTTGACTTTGGAGAAGAGACAAAGAACATCTGTGATGATAGCCATCTGCAGGCATAAACAGAGCCCTGATGAGAGGCAGAGGCTTGAAGACTGGTCCTGCTTCAGAGTCAGATCCCATTCTTGCCAAGATCACCAAGGAAAGCAGGTCTACGCTGTTGGTTTCCAGCAGGACCTTGGTAAGTGCAGATGGCAAGGGAATGGAACTGCTACTTTTTAGAAGAGAATCTCACAGCCACTAGCCTGATGATACTAACCTTCCATTATATATTGCTCACAAAATCCAGTGGCAAATTGTCCTGTATCAACTATCAAGTTATGAAGAAGGGAGATCTTTCTGTGATACTGGCGTTAGGGTACAACATGCTGGGCTAACTCCTGAGAAAAGGGCCAAAGACCCATTACAACAAGTACAGCACCACATGTTGTTTTCTGCAGGCTACAGTATATACGCACTGGGAAGTATATGTAAAATATATTCTTATTGTAGACTATATTTATATTCTTGTATATATGCAAACATACTCATTTTATATATATGTATACCTCTCCATGCGTTGCAAACACCTTTTCTCCTGTCCTCCTTGCAGGTTTAAACATTTCATATTGGATAGACTTTGGTTCACATAATCCATTATCTTGAATCATAATTCATGAGTCTCTGATGGAATCCTGCATTCTCCTTGACATATTATGAGACGAGTTCTGATTTGAGGACAATCAAAGCTCACTTTTGGATAGTTGTACACTAACACCATGAAAATTCAGTAGCATGGGAAATAAAGGAGATTTCAAATCTAGCTGAGCTATAAGGCATTGCTCCACTCTAATGAAATGAATGAGATCTGAGTCCAGTAGCAAATTCTCTTGCCTCTGGAGAATGGTCACTTCTGCACTTCCACGCATACTGGGACTTTGGTGTAATTTTCCTTTCCAACTCATGGCCGCTGTGTTTGAACTTCCCATCAGATACTCTGCTTCTTTGAGCTCTCTTCTCAGCCACTCATGTGTTAGGATAAACCGGTGAGGCATTGAAAGAGAAATAAAAGGGACTGAAAACAAGAGGCATACTCTCTCTAGCAGGCCCAGACTAGACAAAGGTCAGCTCTGCCACGAAAAGGGTTAATCTCTCTCTTGTGCAACGTGCAGTGGCACCAGTTGCCACTGCCCTCACCACAGGAGGAGGAGGAGGAGGAGGAGGAAGAGGAGGAGCAAAGAGAAAAACAGCACAGAGCCTGCATGGAAAATGTCTGAACAAATTTTGGTTGTATAGATTTTAAGCCAGAGTCAAGCATAGCAAAGAGTTATACACCATGCAGTCATGCTCAATACCAACATAGGTAGTGGACCTCATCCTCTTGGCCATCTGTTTAGACTTTTCTTTCATCAAAGTAGAAGACATCATTGTCCCAACATCAATAGGAGCTTCTCAAACCCTCTGCCCATTGCCGACAGGGGATTTTCCAACTAGCAATTTATTTTCCCAGGCTATACAGAGACTTCCTAACACGATTAAAAGATGTGAAATAAAATAAAAGCCAAGAGATGAGAACAAGAAAAATCTAAAGGGATTATATTAAATTTGTTCGTCTTTTTTTTTTAAATACTTTGTTTTTGGTTTTTTTTTTTTTGTTTTTGTTTTTTATTATATGTAAGTACACTGTAGCTGTCCTCAGACACCCCAGAAGAGGGAGTCAGATCTCGTTAAGGATGGTTGTGAGCCACCATGTGGTTGCTGGGATTTGAACTCTGTACCATTTGGAAGAGCAGTCAGGTGCTCTTACCCACTGAGCCATCTCACCAGCCCCCAAATTTGTTCGTCTTAATTCCCAAGTTCTCATGGGGGCAAGCAAACATTTCCAAGAGAGTTGAACATTATGGAATTCGATGAATGCAGCCCCAACATGATAAAGTATCACCCTACAGCCCATAGCAAGTTAAAGTGGAGAGACAGCTGACAATGATGGGTGTGTGAAGATCCTGTCTGACATTCCAGAAGAGATGTTTGAAATATAAATGTGGATAAAGCACTTTAGACTCTACACTACACTATGCTGACAGCTAGCAAAGTGATATTGAAGACGGTTTCATCTGTTAACTCACCTTAATTTTTCTCAATAAAATGCTAGGTATTACAAATATCATAGTCAATGTTTATTTGTCTTCTCAAGACCCAGAGAGCAGGCTAGCATCAACCAGACTCAAAGTAGCCAACAAAACCCCAGAAAATTCTAGGCCACAGCTAAATATTCATTCAGGTTACCTTTGAGTATCACTCAAGATAGGATGCAGGGATAGGGGTATGAGATGAATGGAAAGTGAAGGTCTGGGCATTGTCCAGGTTATTCTGAGCACCACTCAGAAATGGGATGCATGGATAGGGGTATGTGATGAACAGGAAGTGAAGGACTTTAAGTCCAGGTTATTCTGAACATTACTCAGAGACGGGATGCAGGTACGGGGCACAGTTACTGACTAGTTAGTAGAAGAACAAGCATTACCCAGCATGAGACAAAGCCATTTTTGAAAACAGAATGTATAAGAGGATGCAAAACACAAGAGCCATTAGTCGATGTTATGTCTATCAGACTTAACATTTGCAACTGGACCTGCCTGTCTTGGCTGAGCTTGACTTTCACATTTCTGGGAAGTAGAAGACAGCACCATACTAAAGCAGGAACACTAGACTAAGCATGATAGTCCTTTGTCTTAATCTGCATCTAACAAGTCGTGGGGGATACCTTTCATCTGTTCCTTCACCTGTTCATCAAAATGTGAGATTAGTCCACCATCACGGTCTCTGCATAGTGCAAAATCAGACTATATCAGAGACCTGAGAGGTACAAAATCTTTAGGTTTTGCCTATCCAAGAAGGGAAAACCATTAAAATGGACGGACATTTGTATCTTCCTAAGAGGGTGTGATGTTGTTAACTTAGAAAAAAGAATGCCAGAGAATACCAACAACAAAAAAGAATACCGTATGTGCACTCTTCACAGGATGCTTGCCTCAGAGGCACAGGAAGAAAGATGGAGAAACCTCTTTAAGACTCTCTCAAAGGAGAGATAACTGATGTAAAAACAGAGGATACATTGTAGTTCGGTCCACTGTTTTCTTTTAAGGCCAATAACCTGAGCCTCTCGAGGAGAAACAAGATAGTGAGGAAAGCTATGTGATGGTTACTTTTAAAGCCTCATGTCAGGCATTCAGTGGCCCTAGGCCCCAGGATCATGTAAATTCCTTTAGTTACTCCATTTGATTAAGCAACTTTGCTTTGATATAGACAATTTTCTTGCAGAATGTGCCTTGCAGACAAGAACAGGGCTAACAAACATAATTTTATTCGGTAGGTCAAACTAGAGATTTCCTAAGGACCGTATTCCTTACTCCAATCTCCAGAAACAGCATAGGCAAGGGGGGGGGGTCACCAAAGAAGCCAAATACAAAGGGACTAACTAGCCTAGGCCAGTGTTTGTCTAATCATTGTTTGTTATGTACAAATTTTTCCCACTGAAATTTGAGCCTACCTTCTACAATGTGGCTGGATGCTGCAGTGGACATAGACTCGGGCTGATCTCTGGGAGCGGGTTACTATAGCCTTAAAATTACTGCCTTAAGCAAGCAAACACTAATTTACCACTAGTTTTGCAGCTTGGTATCTAGGAGAGTTAGCTATGAAGACCCAATGGTTTAATTGAACCACAAAATAAAAATTGAAAGCCTAACTCACTCTAGGCAAGAAATAAACATGGCCTGTATGTAAAGTTTAAGGAACTGCATAAAAAGGAAAAGGAACAGAAAACCTATCAGGGCTTGTCCACAGACTTTTGAAGACGGCCAGGGGTCTTTTCTGATACAGAAATCTAGGTGGGAAGGAGACTGGTAAATAGTTACAAAATGGAAAATGCTAGTCTGTTTGATTTGGGCCTGGAGAGCCCAATGGTTTTAGTTTGCATTTAGCTCTTTGTCTTCAGGACTTGGTAACACTAACTATGAAACTTGGTAACACTAACACTCTTATGAAAGAAATATTATTGGTACCAATGTTACATGTAACACAACTATGTTACTAAGAAAGCTGATGATTTTCCTGAGGTCTCACAGAGAGAGTAAGTAGAAAATTAAAGTAAAATGAAATAAAATGAATAATTCAGCTATTGTTCATTCAGCATTGTCTCCAGAAGTCTGACGAAGGAGCTAAGCAGCGTATTCTGTTTATTCTAGAAACTGGTCCAGTGGATTATGTTTTGCAAATCATTAATTTTACAGCAAAATCTTAAATCAGAGAGCAAGAGAATTGGGTGCGCACTCGAGTGACAGAAAGAGACAGAGAGAGACAGAGACTGAGAAACAGAAACAGAGAGGGAGAGAGAGAGACAGGAGAGAGCAAGCAGCTGAAAGAATCACCTTCCAATATAATTCATGCCCTGCCCCTCTGGTGTGTTTCCTTCCTCTGTAAATAATGAAGAAGCCCCTGATGGAAGGAGGGAACAGAAGAGGGGAGTTTACCAGTGAGAAGAGATAGGAGAAGAAAAGATTCCCAGGCTGGTTTATTATGAGCTCAGCCAATTATAAGCAGCACATTCTGACACTACTGTAAATAATAGAGTCTGTCAGGAGTCAGCTGATGGAGATTTTCGGTTCAATATATTGTCATAGACACATGATGAAGGAGAGACGTTGGATGGCATATGCGCTACACAGGAATAAATATGTGAATAATCTCACCAGCTTTGAGACTCCCAAATGCTAAGTATGACAGATATGGACTGCAGTGCATTCCAGTTCTAAGACCACAGGACTAATGATGATAGGTCGAGCAGCCTGATATCCATCTTCCAAGTGTACAGCTGCCTCTGACGGCTACGCTTGAAGAGCCATCATTTGACCTGGCCTCTTTCCAGCAGTAGAATAATGAGAAGCATTTAACTGGGTCAGATGGAATGGTAGAGTTGAAAGGGATCCGAGAGCACCCAGCCTACACTCCCACTGTAGAGAGGGAGATGAGCAGAGGAAGCGAAGTTAATTGCCTTGTCCGAGATCAGTGGCGAAGTCCACGAAAGACACTTCTGCAGAACTCAGCAAACCCCTGGAAGAGCTGACTATTCCATGGGCAGAAGAGAGGTACCAGGGAAAGAGAGCCAATTTTGAAGGGAGAGAGAAGATCCTGCATATTTTAGTCACCTTGAACCACCACTATAGATTGTTTATTCAGCAACTGGCAGTGGAATGTATTGTCATTTAGTCAATGTGTCAACAAATGTTAGGACGACGTCCATTTAGTGCCTTCAAAAGTACATCTTACACAGTCAAAGAGCTTTGCCCAGTTTCAACTCTTCCAGAAAAACCTTCCTGAACTAGGCCGCTCCTGTTAGTGCGCACGGACGCTGCCTTTCCATCACGGCCTCTGACGACCTCTGAAACACTGGGGTATGCGCTACTCTTGTTGCTACATCCTCACCTTAGCGGGCTCCTAGAGTCCGTTTTTTAAAGCCGAGGAGTGGAGATCGATCAGGAGAAGGCTCCATATTGAAGTGGACCCATCAGCTTTACACCCGAGTTAGGAATCAGAAATTCTAGGCTGCGGGGGTACTGGATTTGGAAAGAGGTTCTTCTGCACTGTACAGTTTGAAAAAATCACTGCCTCCAAGAAGCCAGCCCTTAGGCCAGGGATCATTCAGAAGACACTTAGCTGTTTTATTGGAATGGGATTTGGGGGGAGTGGGTGTGTGTTAGTGCATCCAAAAGAGACTCCACCAGTATACTTTTACATGAAATGTTAGGGGATTGCCACTCCACCCCCATCTCTGTTGACATTTCTCAACTGCATCATGATATGGCTACCAAACTTTGAGCTCTACATTCAGCAGGGAAGGCCAAGGAAGGCTGCAGATGGTCAGGCTTAAGCCTGACGTTGCACAGAGGGCTCAGCGCTTTGTTCTACAGATACTGGCATGTGGGTAGGCAGTTCTCCGAACTCCTTCTATGCTTCAGAGAAGTTATCTTTCCTTTTCATTGACTGAAATTACATCTCCCAACTCATCTCTGTCTCTGCCAAGGACAGAAAAGCAGGGCAGGCATTTAAGAATGAGAGTCACACCCAATACGCAAACGATATACTCCAAACTGAACCGCAGCCCAGGCAATAAGTACCTAAGTGACTGTTTTGTACAAACAATACTAGGAAAGGATTTAAATGCCATTGCTCTCTCCTTGAGCCTTCCTGTCTCCCAAAACTTAACACCAAGTTAAAAGCTCTCCTCTAAGGCTTACAGTGATTTCTTTTAGGTTCCAAGATGCACCTGTGGGCTTTTGTATCACAAGCAGTATGCAAAGAAGAGCTAGAGCTGTATGTCTGCCTATGCCAGACTCAAGTTCAATTTGACCCAGGCATTAATTGAGTGAGTATTCCCCAATGAATCTGACTCATGTTTATATATTCAAGATGAAATACTGAGTTCCATCACGGGGCATTCCTTCTGAGCCAACTTAGTTCCCTTTCTATCATTTTGCTCAGTTTCTATAGCGCTGCCTCCAAAAGCACACATCTACACTGTCTACTCTGTCAGAATTTGTATCTATACATTGCTAGAAATTTGACAAACTTTATAAGATAGTCTCCATGTTTGAATCACTGGCAATCCATCTGAATGTACATTAACATGTACATTGGAATTCCAATTTTAGAGACATTGTGAGGAATGGCTTTCTTAACTCCACAGTAATAAAGAATCAAGAAACAGATATTTCTTCAATTTCTTCCCATTACAGTTTATGTCCACATTTAGATGTATCTGGGATGATCTCTAAACTGACATCACTGTGAGAGACCTCTGGGATTCACAAATATCATTTCCATAACACTCAGAAAAATGGGGGATGGGGCAGAGGGAGAGGCAAATGTGAATGGCAATAAATTGGTGCTAATCTCTTTCCGCCACAGCCTGAAATGATACTTGGGCCAGGCTATCTCCCTACCCTCCTACTGTAATAAGAGCTTGTCTATCTCTCCCAGATGCCCTGACCTGAGTACTAGTATCTCCCCCAAACGCTTGGACTAGAAATTTCTTAAGCGGATTCCCGGGATCTGAAAGAGAGAGAGAAATGAAAAATAATCCTGTCATGCCATAAGCATCGTAAGTTTAAAGACAAAGCAGAGCCTTGCATTGAGACCTGCAATAAATAAAACAAATAATAGATTCCTTAGGGTCATAAAGTTCAATCAACCATAAAACATACAAAGAGCCTCCTACCAGGGACTTCCAAGGCTTCAAGAGCTTCTATTCAGTGTGATACATCTCTGAAAGCCCATAGAATGGCTCTTCCACAATGCGAATCTAAATCAAGGACTTCTTCCATCTACCTGAAGCTCTGAGTGGCTGAATTGATCTTGGGCTGGTCATACTGTCATGTTGTTGGATTTTGACAGTACCTTCTGATAAATATGCCCTTCAGGACAGTCCTGAGATTGCCCTAGTAGCAGATCCACCTCTGACTAGCTGGGGGACTCCAGACAAATCCTTTACTGCAAATGTTCTTCAGTGTCCTCTTCAAAAATGGCATGGAAAATCCTACTCTGCTGTCCTGCTCCTCACTGTGAGGACCAAATCAAATGAGTAGGTAAAAGCTCCTGAGTGAAGGACTGGCCCAAAATGTAAATGCCTATTACCATCCCTCACATGGGTGGCAGAAGTGTGACTCAATCCAGATGTCTTGCCAGTTAGGGTTTAGTTAGAACGGACTGTGGAAAGGGAAGTTTAGTTGGTAAAGTCCTTGCATGCAAGCATGAGGACATGAGTTCAGTTCCCAGCACCTACATAGAGACATGGGTGTGGGAACTACATACTATAAATCTAGTGCTGGATGAGGAAGAGACAGTAGGACCCCTGGGGCTCCCTCATTAGCTAGCTTAGCCTGGTTGATACGTCCCTGGTCCCAATAGGAGATCCTGTCTCAAAAATACAAGGTAGGAGATGAAAAGATGGATCAAATAGTAGTTCCTATTGCTCTTGCAGAGGATTGGAGTTTAGGTCCTAGCACTCTTGATGGGCATCTCACAGTCACCTGTAATGCCTGTAATTCCAGCTCCAGGGGATCCAATGTCCTCTTCCTAGCCTCATAGGCATCTGCACTCATATGCACACATGTAAACACACATATAAACACACACACACACAGATGAAATAAATCCTTTAAAAACACAAGATATTGTCATTGCCAAAGAGCATGAATGGTTGCTTGAATTACATTCAGACCTGCCCTGTGTCCTCCATCTATACACACATGTGTGCACTTAAACACATATGAACATGTGAAAACACACATACACACACACACACACACACACACACACACACACACACACACACACACGGAAAATAATCCAGTAAGAGAAATATCCAGAAGTAATTAAGAGGGTTGGCTAATACAACCTCCCAGTTCTTCCTAGTGCTTATACTGGAAGAGTCTCCTGCTTTGTCAGCCATCACATTTTCTGTTCCACTGTATGTCCCTGCATCCTGAGCCTCTTCAGTGGTGGCTTCCTACCCTGCTTCCTGCTTCCTGCTTCCTTCGTACCCAAAGCTTTCCTCACTAAACACACCTGAGTTCCTGGGTCATGACTCAGGCCCCTGACTACAAAGCACCCTGCCGATACAATAAAAGAAAGAATTTGAAGTATCCTAGGTCCCTGGAGAGTATTTCCTGGGTGCAGGTTTAGGGAGGCAGGTATCAAAGACCACAAACAAAACTAAGTGTTGGGAGTGGTTTTCCTCTTATCTTACCTCAGGCAACAACTATCTTTTTAACCTTGGAAAAGTCACTCCACTTCTTTGAACATCAATTTCCTCATCTGTGAAGATAATCTCCAATTTCCTTTGTTGTTCTAAAATTCTATAACTTGAGGAAAAACAGCTGCAAAGGAATTCTTCCTTATCTGGCACGCCGAGCTGTCAGGGCAGAGGAATGAGTGTAGCTGAGCCTGGATCAGCCCAGCCTCTGAAACTGAGATTCCTTCTGTTTCTTATAGGTACACTGACTGAGCTGTTTTATTCTTCATGTATGGGTTTAGATTACAATTTCATGTTGATAAATCTATTGTCATGACCAAAATACCACTGGGTCCATGTCATCCTCATTCTGCTGGGCAGGAACCAAAAGTTCCACTTACAAGGAGTCAGTTGGGGGAACGGCAAAGTTCTGGTAGATGGAGGGAGAGGGAGAGGGAGGGGGAGGAAGAGAGAGAGGGAGGGAGGGAGAGAGGCCCCACCTGTATTGGCTTCAGGCTCCCCTAAGAAGCCCCATCTATCTGACAAATTGAAGGCTAGACCAGATTTATGGGTTTTCTAAACTCAATCAGAACAGAGCCTGCTCTGACCTACAGAAGGTCACTCAACCGTATTGAATGTTTGTCAGCATCCCATGGTCAAAGATAAAGTGAGTGAGAGTCTAAGAGAGCTTTCAATATGCCCCTGCTCGTCCCTGGCATCTCTGTCTCTCTTGGTACACAGAACAGAGCAGGGAATGAATGTCCTTTCCCTGAGCACAGATGCTTCCTACACAGGGACCTGGAGTGCTTGCTCAGGACCCGAGGCCCGAGTCATTGTCACTGGGCTTCTTCTCAAGAGAAATGCAGGGCCTGTCCTGCTCATTGCAGGAAGCTGCAGTGGGCAAAGCAGAGGAGGGGAAGGCAGCCATGCATAGACTGCTCTGCACTGGCCCTTCCTGTCCTCTGTCCCATGTCGACTTGACTTGACTTCTAACCTTTCAACCCAACAACCATACAACCATTCTTGTATGAGCCTGTTTTTCACTTAAACATTCACTCCGTCTCTGTGTGTCATCAGTACCATGAGACACTATGGGCAATGGGAAGTAGCCTCAGTTTTACCAGAGCCAGCACTGTCCACTGGCTTCAGTATGGGCCCAGCAGGGATTCTGTCTGACAGAATGTCAGCGTGGAGGTGGGCACTTCGCGCTTAGAAGCCTCTGCTGAGTACATGAGGAGTGGACCACATTCTCTGATTGCTGAGGCAACCCATAGGTTCGAAGTGACAGTTGATAATCTGTATCCCCACTGATGAACAATTTTAGTTCCCACTGCCCTGAGTTTTCGGCACATGGGGCACTCCCCTTACAGACTTGTCTTATTTCGTATCAGCTGTCCCATCTTTACTCTGATGGCCCACATCAGAAACCTGGGGTCCTCTGAGGGAAGCCTGAATCACTTCTGGATGTGGATTCTCACAAGCAGAAAGGTGCATGACATACAAAATGCAATTGGTGACTGACTTGAGAATTAAATGTTTTATTGTTTTATTTTTTTAATTGCAGTGAATATTGTATCATGAGAAAAGATGAACTACTCTTGAATCAGACCAAGAGGGACCTTTCTTCCCAGACTCTGAAAAGAACTTCACAGTGTCCCCAGTGCACTCTGAACTCCTATACTGCCCCAGAGGACTTCATGGTGCTTTCCAGGCCCCATGAGAGACTCATCCTGAGGAAGTCTAGGGTTCAACAGGGAAGAATTTTCTCAGCATGACACAGCGTTATGTACTTCTATTGCTGCCATCCTGGAGGGCCTCCAATGCCACGCCTTCTCTCTAGAGCCTGGTGTTCTCATTTGCAAAGTAAGGAGCTCAAAATTCCTCCATAAGCAAATGTTTAATGACAGCAGCAAATTGTTTTAAAGATTTTTATTTATTTACTTGTTATATATCTATCTATATCTATATACTTATCTCTATCTATTATTTATTCTCTCTTTCTCTGTGTGTGTATGTGTGTATGTTTGAGCATATGTATGTATACAATGTGTATTCAGGTGAATACTGAGGCCTAAAGAAGGCACTGGATGGCCTGGAATCAGAGCTAAGGGCAGTTGTGAACTGCCAGATGTTAGTGCTGGAAAGAATACCCATATCCTTTACAAGAGCCGCAAGTGTTTTTAACCACTGAGCCATTTCTCTAGCCCACATACATGGTTTTTAATTAATCTATAAAATTAAACTGAGTACCAGAAATGAGCCCAGTTCATGACATAGAGTGAGGAAAGGAGCATAATCAGTAAGTGTTTCATGTGTAAGCCTAATAGCAGGAAACGTCTGTCTTACATGTCTCTATAGGGCTAAAAGCAGGCACAATGTCTATTAGCAATACCAGATGTGTGATTAACCCCCCAATGAGTGTAGAGATAGAGTTAGATAGGTAAGTAGGTAGGTAGGTAAGGTAAGTAGGTGGGTGGGTGGGTGGGTGGATGGATGGATGGATGGATGGATGGATGGATAGATAGATAGATAGATAGATAGATAGATAGATAGATAGATAGATGTTCATACACACATACACATAGATATATATCCTGCCATTATTACATATCACTTATAACCTACTTTTGATTGTCCCTTTAAAGGTACAGTTCTCATGTTATTCATCACTGTATCCTGAGCATCTATCCAGACATAGGCTAGTGATAATGGTTGGTAAAAAGAAGATGGATAGATGGATGAATGGATGGAAGGATGAATGGATGGATGGGTGAATAGATGGAGAGATAAATGAGATGGATGGATGGATGGGTGGGTGGATGGATGGATGAATGGATGGACAGAGTAAGTTTTGGTCTGCGATATGTGAAATATTGTTTGTACCATTGATTCCTATCATTTTTCAGATGGTAAAGAAGTAACCATGAACCTGATTTTTCAAGCTTTGAGAGATACTAAGGAGAAAGTCTAGATAACAAAGGAGAGAAAAGACAGAGGATGAAGAGCAAGGAGGAGAGCAGGGTAGGAGGGAGAAAGACAGAGGGAGAAGAGAGTAGGAGATGGAGAGTGATTAAAATGGACAAAATTCAAGAAAGGGTGAAGCTTATATCAGCAGGCAGAAGGATGCCTGTAAATCAAAAAGCTGAAACTTGAGGAATAAGATATTAAAATTTTAGAAAGTAAATAAAGGACAAGGAGCTGAGGGGTAACAGTCACCAAGAAAGTGAATTATGCAACAAAATTAATTATATTTCTATTCTTCTGTTACTAATCCTTTGGGATTTTAATTTCCATGTTTTTAAAGAGACTCAAAAGTTCTCAGCAGAGGCGATGTAGCAGGACAGTAATTAGCTTAAGCTTCACCTGTGCGTTCAGATAGGTTAGAGGTGAGGGACTGAAGTTTTGCCTTGACATGAAAACATACTCCTGTATCCTAAGCTATATCCAAGTCATTGTAGGTACATTTGTATCACAGCCCAGGACACAGCGTTTTGGGGTAGCTCATTTAAAGTGGGTGAAACTTTGATTCAGTGACAAATGAGAAGAGCTACCCAGAGGTGCAGGTTATGAATAGGCCAGTGAAGTCAAAGGGCAGCCTCTAAAGGAAGACACAGAACAGGAACATGATCCAAGGATCAGTTAATGCTTAGCAAAGTGTATTTCTGTTTCCCCTGTGCTGTTCCTGAGAGCAGTGTTGCTTACCAGATAAGTAGAGCCTTTGGTGTTTCGCAGAATCAACAGCTTGGCAGCCACAAGGTGACCAAAGTGGCAGATATCAATACTAATCTCACAGGCCTGTCTGTAACTGGACCCAGGACAGACTGTTCTACACCTGCCTGTCTGGGAAACCTACTCCAGTGCTCCCCCACGAAACCACTAACCACACTTGTTAGCTGTTTTCTTGCCTGCAAAGTGGCCCATGCCCACTTCTGGTTTGCATTATCCTATTCCTTCCAGCCCGTGTCCTGAAAGCTGATACCTTTGTACTTGGGGGTGCTGTGTTTGCCACCTGACAATGATTTGACGTGACAGAGTGACAGAAAACAGACATAGTGGATGGAATAAAAGAACAACGGACATCAGCTGCTGCATTGGCGGCTCCAGGCAGGGGTGTCCATCAACTCAGGTACCTATGAACCCGCATTCTGGGCTCTTTGCTACAATGGTCCAGTAATTCTTGTCAGCCACAAAGAATTGATGGATAGTATTCCTTTTGCTGGCCATGGACCTTTGCAAAAATAACAGTGGACTCTTCGCATGCCCTTCTAAGTTCTGTGTGGCTCAACTTCTGGCCCCCTCGGCTCCTACTATTGTTCTCAGGATTGAGCATTCATGATTTTTGTTACTTCTTCTTGGGCCTCTGTGACTACGCACAGGCTATTATGGAGGTAGTAGGCATGGGTGCTACCATGATGCTCACATGTCAGTGCTATCTATGATCACTAAGTAGGTGATCTCAGATATGGGGAGAGTAAAAGAGGTCATCAAGGCACATTCCAACCCTGTGGAAGCTCCTAGTAGTCCTGTAATATTCCCAAGGACAATTCCAAGCCTGTAGTTGGTGTAAAGAGTGGTATCCTTTAGTGATTTTCTTTCAACTGAAACATCCCTTGAGGGAGGATGGAGACCCATAAGATGCCCGAAGGAAAGTTTCAAGATGTAGGAATCTCAGAAAGTTTTAAGACTGTGAGACTCTTCCTCAAGACTCTACAAGCAGTAAACAGTTGCTGAGAGAGGCTCTTGAGTGGAGAGGTCGGCTGGTCAGCCAGCGAAGGCCAGGGGTGTGGCTTTTATGAGGCTTCCCCCAGGCTTGGGTGGACTTTACCTGTGAGTCACCCTTGCTCCTTTAAGTACCAGTGATTACAGTGGTTCATGGAGTTAGCCTTAGATAGAGTCTGTGGCATCTCTAGGGCTAATGGATTTTTCTTAACATCTTGAAAAGGACAAGATAAACCAGTTCATTCCCCAACCTTTTGTTGTTAAATTCTCACCTTACAATATGACATAGATAAAAACACAAACCCAGAAGCTCAGGGCTGGTGGTTCTTGGTAGTTCTACTAAAACCTGTTGGGTCATCTACTTGTTCCTTCCACACCTCCAATATCGATTTCAGCCGGGTGTGGTGGCGCACGCCTTTAACCCTAGCACTCGGAAAGCAGAGGCAGGCGGATTTCTGAGTTCGAGGCCAGCCTGGTCTACAAAGTGAGTTCTAGGACAGCCTGGGCTATACAGAGAAACCCTGTCTCGAAAAAACAAAAACAAACTATATATATATATATATATATATATTTATATATATGTGTGTGTGTGTATCCCAGAATTAGTGTTCCAGGCCCATACCCACTAAAGTCAAGAAAGAACAGCTTTTAATTCTGCACACACTGTATCCAAAGTGTAGAAGAAGGGCATTGGATAATGATCAAACTAAGCTCAAACTAAGCTCAACTGTACAAGGTCAAAATAAGGGCTGTGGCTATTGTTCTATGCACTGGAGTCATTACTCCTCTGTAGTGTTATCATAGACATCACCAGGCACAAGGAAGTTACCAGTCCTCAAATGGAGATGATAATGACAAGCAGTAACACTCTTCTTTTAATTCGTGTCAATCTGAGGGTGCTCCATTTACAAGAGCCCTAGAAGATGGTACCATTTTTGTTGTTGTTTTTGTTGTTAAGTGAGAAAACTGAGCTACATACAAGATATTGAAGACCTTTCTCAAGTCCCAGGGTTGGTAAGTGTGATAACTCAAATTTGGACCACACAGTCCATGTTTATCATACCACAGCCATACTAGAAAGAAGACTGTCATGAGAGCTGGGCTGTGATGGGGCTCAAGGTCAAGGTAGTCCTTCAGACTGCTTCACAGTGGCATCAGGCCACCATGAGATCAGTGTACATTACCTAAACCACTTTGTAACTATGCCCCTCTGTGCCATTTCCTGCTAATCTGGTACATTCACTTCCCATGAGCCCCACCTACCACCATATTTGCTTTCATCTTAAATATTCAGAAAACATTTCACATAAATAAAAGGTAACAAGCTAATCTGCTTCCTCCCCCTGTGGAATGTTGCATCTGTTATTCAGAAAACAAAACCTCAAATTAAGGAGGTAACCTTCAGTTTATGAAGGTTCAATATCAGTGTGCATGTACGAATTCTGGACCCTTGAAATCATGTCTCCCGAATTTATTACAGGGTATATTACTTTTTAATTCTTCAGAGAAATTCTCTGTAGATGCTACACAATGGAAGAGCCTTCAGAAAGCATTAGCCTTGTACAGGAAAAAAGGTGAGTGTCTGTGAGACAATTGGGAGGCAAGCATCTCTCCCTCAGTGACTCCATCTAAACCACCCCAACACCCTGCACCTCCCTGACTTCATATTGCTTCTGGACCTCCAACCTCCTTCGAGTTAATTATTTATGTTTGTTTGTATTTTGTCTTTTATAGAATAAAGAAGATGGAAGGAAAGTGATGTTCCCACCTCCTAAAGGCATTCGCCATGGCTGTCTAGGAAGATCAGGAAAACTGGGGTCTGTAGAGACACAGCTCTAAGTTCCACACCTCGCTTCTTCCTGCTGCCCTGAACAGTCTTTCAGAGGCCATAATGAGATGATGCTGTGGCTGACTGTTTGCTACACCCACAGTAAGTACTGTGCCTGTGAAGTGATATCATCAGTACCTTTTCCTCCAAGGCCGTTAGCTCTTAGTCAGTTACTTATGAACCAAGATTTAAAGACTCCAGAAGCCCCTGTTGCAGACAAAAGATGTTTCTAGTTTGTTGTTCTTCTTTCCCCATGGAATGACTCTTCAGCTCCCTGGAAGGGATTCCAGTGTGTCCTCTGCTCTGTAGGATGTGTGTTTGCAGGGGATGGCAATTAACAACATGAGGCTAATGGAGATCTTGCCTCTCCTCTGCCTTCCCAGCATTCTGCCAACACTCATTGGGTAGCCTAATGCAAAAAGAGAAAACACACAGTGATCGGGAGAAACTATACCTTGCTTCCGACATATTTCTCAAGCTGTTTAAATATGAAACAAAATCCTACCAGGCTACAAGCTTCCAGCTGTTATGATTTCATAAGATAAATTTACAACTAGAGAAACAGCATGTTTGCTTTTATAAAGTATGGAAATATAAATGTTCCAAGTGTTAAAACTGTCCAAACAAATTAATTCAAGGAAAAATAGTTGCCTTGGCTTCAGTTCCCTGACACTGCCTTCTTTTCACAGCACTCATGAGCACATTGCTCCAAATTCCGTGACTGGGGAGAAGCAGGCTTCCATCTCAGCAGGCAGGATCTCCTCCACACATGCTAACCCAAGGAGCCTACAGAAGGGGTGGCAGGAAGGTCCCTGGCTAGTAGCTCACTGCTGATTCAAGTCATGAAAACCTCAACTCAGCCTCTTTTTTTTCTTTCTTCCATTCTTTGTTTTTCTTTTCCTTTCTTTGTTTCTTTCTTTCATCTTTTTGTAACAGAAGAAAGGCACCATTTGAGAGAGCAGAGACTGGAAATCTTATGATGTGCTCCCATTTCAGATGTGAGCTAAAATGAAAAAAGAGTTTCTTTCTTCAGTGACTTTGAGAAGAAGAGAGTGGAGAGTGGTGATTAACAGCAATATATTTTTTAATGAAATGTAACCCGTCATCCCTGTCATCTTCTGGCCATCCTCGCTTGTATGCGCCTCCCTGACAAGAGGAATAATAATGGTCATACATCACTGCTCTCCACGTGCAATCATCTAAATCTTCCCTCACTGCAGCCTCTGAGACTCAATTACTTTATTGACATGCAATCTTCATAAGGGGAGAAATATTGTGCGTGTAAGGTCACTTGGTTATGAAGACATATTATCATATTATCTGCATGAGGGTTGCAGGGCTAAGACCTGACAGAGCTAATTATAATGGTACATGATAGAAAGCTCAGTACACATTATTCGCTTGGCTGCACTAAAGGTGAGGTAAGTCCATGACATCATGGGTTTTTGAGAAAATAACGCAACTTTGGCCTAGTAGCCATAACTTTTTTTGGATTTTTCTTTTAACTCCCTAATATTTTTACTTTGGTGTTTTTATAGATCATGAAAGGACCAGTTAATATGTCTTCTAGTTTCAAAGAAGAAAGATGGCATGCCACAATACATGTGTGTGTGTGTGTGTGTGTGTGTGTGTGTGTGTGTGTGTGTGTGTGTGATCGACCCCCAACGTAACACCAAGGTTTCAATTCACTTTCCAGCAGCTGAAATGAGGGACACCAGTGAGAGGTGTAAAGGGATACAAACGAGTCAATTTGATAAGAGAGTAAAATGCCTCCACCTGCAATTGAACCCTCCTCAGACTTCAGCCTTCTTTCTCTTGGTCTCTCGGGTAGGCTCTTCCCTTGCTGGTGCTATGTGTCAGCTGTGCTTTCTTTATTCAGATCCACTCAGTTATTTGAGATTTCTACACCCAGGAGATTGGTGAGCTGCTCAAGCACCCAGTTAGCTGCGATCTCTCTCTCTCTCTCTCTCTCTCTCTCTCTCTCTCTCTCTCTCTCTCTCTCTCTCTCTCTGTTTTGTTTTCTGTGTC
The DNA here is from genome assembly GCF_900095145.1 of Mus pahari. NCBI lineage: Eukaryota > Metazoa > Chordata > Mammalia > Rodentia > Muridae > Mus > Mus pahari. The sequence continues at coordinate 14,547,268 of NC_034597.1, read as the reverse complement.
ATCAGTCCATTCACTTTCTCCATTTCCTCAGGTGGCTCTCCCCATCGAAGAGGCTAGCATGAAGTGGTTTCTGAGGGCTATTTGGCAAAGAGTCTGGATCAAGTTGGTGGAAAAAGGGTTGGATGGATCGCTGATGAGTCACCAGGAAGTCAAAATGAAGTTCACCTCACAGATGGACTTGAGCCAGTACCAACACTTAAGCCCTCAGCATACTTTAGGGGAGTTATGAACTCTCAGATTTGAGTGAAAGAGCCACTCCAAACAGAGACACAGTCTAGGATAGGCTGGCTCCTGGGTTCTTGCCACTACTCCTCACCCGGCGAATGAATTTAATAAAGGAGAGAGCTAAGGCCTTCTAAGCTCCAGAAATAGCCTCAGTCCATGCATCAGCAGTGCTTTGGCCCACTTACAGGAGGAATAGAGTAGAACAAGAAATTGAGGTTGTCTAAATTCCTTCCTTCACATACACTTAACTCAAACATCTGAATCTCTTAGACTAAAGGTTTGTTAATAATGGCAATGTGAGTTTAACAAGAAAAGCCAAAGACGGTAGAAGGGACTTTATTGGTCTGAATTAGAAGTACTATTGTATGTAATACAGTGCTAACATTAACTAAACCTGATGCTAATGCAGAGTCCTAATGAGGAGCACACTGCCTTGCACCTCCCACATCTTAGCTGCCTCTTCAAGTGAGGAGGTTAATAGAGAGCTGAGATACTGAGATAAAACTGACAGTCACTAGAAAGAGAATGAGACTGATACTCAATAAATAAAATACTGACTCCTAACTTTAACACACATCATGCTGGCTGTAGCTTCTTAACTATGACATGAGTGTCAGTGTTGGTGTCAAAGAAAATTCTTGGGAGAGAGAGTAAGGCATGGTGAAAATATTTTGGCATCGCCTACTAAAAAACTAGATTGGAAATCAGACCACATTATTAATTTCTTTCATTGTTTTTAGCAAATTGTGATCCTCACTTGCCCTTTCGGTCAGGAGTAGACATTGGGTATCTCAAGAGATTAGTAGAAGAACTGGATTATAGAAAAGATAAGTTGCTTCGAAAGATTACTCAGTAGGAAAAGTGCTTGCCCAGTGCATGTGATAACCAGTTTGATGCCAAAACCACGTTAAAAAATACTAGGCCTGTTGGTATGCACTTATAATCCTATTTGGGGATATAAAGATGGTTGGATTCTTAGGGCTTATAAGTCAGCTATCTCTAGGTCTCAGTGTGTAAGACAGATTGAGATCTTGTCTTAAAACAACAACAACAAAACCCACAAGGTGTTTAGACACTCTGGATAATGGAGAGTGCATACATATGTGTGTGAGCACATGTACACACAGAGAGAGGGAGAGATGAGGAATGAGAAGGGACATGATTTTGTGATTGGTAAGAGGCAGTTACTGCCTGTTTGGGACTGATACTCATGTTGATGACATTAGAGAGCAGACAGAGAAGGTAAATTCCTACAGCCACATAAGGCATCATTGATAATCCTGTAGCCCATCAGACCAAGCTAAATAATACAAAGGATGGTTAGCTATTCAAAACCAAATGTCAGTATTGGTTCTCCACAGCCACTGACAGTGACTCAGAAAACCACAATTAAAACTGTGATCAGATACCTATGTCATAGAGGAGAGAGCCATTGGAGCTCAAAAGATAACTACATTAGAAGGTGAGTGGACCCCTGGGTCCCTAACAGTCCCTCCAGCTATAGAGGAATTAGAACATGCTCTGTGACATTCTCCTTCCAACCTAGTAGTCAGGAGAAACCAGATTTAGCAGTCTTGGATACCTGGTGACTCTGTCACTGTTTTCTTACTTCCTTAGATCATGTATAATGTTGAAGACAATCAGACAAGAAGCAAGGAGACCTTTCTAGAAATCTAGATTATCTAGACAATCTACAACACAAGACTTACCCAGAGTACAATCTACTACGAAACAGCTATAGTCTCTATGTTTCAAAGTATCTTCAGTTTTAGGAAGAACTTCATTTTCACTAGTTCTTAAGTAATTATTTTATGTCAAACCCCCTGTAGATCTCCAACATTTGTTCATTAATCAGCAATTGCATGCACTGCTTCACATAAATAACCCAAAAGCCTTATGAAATGGCAATGGCTGTCACATTCCTGTAAACAAGACGTTGCAGCTCTTCCCCAAGCCAAGCAGCTTGTAGGTGGCTTGGCTTTGTTTGTGAAATCCCTGGTTTTCATGGGGGGGGGGGGTTGTTCTTACTGTTAAAGAGGAAGTTTGCCACTTTGACCTCTTTTCACTGGTAGATAGGCAGTTATTACTGTCTTGAAGGGTTTCAATAAGCCCTACTTGTAGAAAGGACCCGGACCTGGTAAAATTCGTTGATTAACAGTAAAGGTTCAGGAAGACAAGGCCTTTTTCCTATGAGGAGACAACTCATTATCAATGCATTGTATACAGCCAAGCTTCAGAATGGAAGGGGACTTTGAAGACCAGTGTGTTCTAGGGTAGGGCAGGGTTGATCTCCCTACTGTATTCCTGAAAGCCAAGTCAGCCTCCTACTCCTGTTCTTCCAAAATAGTGATTACTGTCAAAGACTATTCACCTTCAGAATAATTCTATTAGCACAATGCACTTATCCCTTAGAGAAGAACTTCACTTTAAGAATTAATACATTCTTATCAAGATTTCCTTGACAATTACCCTAGAGCAAGACATGAAATAGGGGCCAGAATTGAAAGAGGCTTAGCTTCCATGTGTTTTATGATAAGACACCCTGAAGGGATACAGGTAGGGATAAAGCTGAATTTCTCTTTTTGTCATCTTATTTATTTAGGTGGATCATTTGTACTCAAATTCCAGATCTGCAAACCGTGAATGCAATTATTTCATGTCATTGAGAGTGAAGGAGCCCAGCTGCATATGGACTGTGCACTCTCTGAGATAAATTAGGAACGCTCAGCAGAAATATATACAGGAACTGTCATTTTTAGGCCTTAGAGATCTAAGGCAGTGAGGGCATGGGACATACTTGAGCCTATCACCCGGGGGCTACTCTTCACATTAAGCAACCTGTACACACTCATATGTGGTTAGCAAGCTGAGGAGCTGAGTCCAACCTCACTCACATTCTTTTGTAAGTCTTGAGGACAAAATGCCATGAAAGGTTTGTCAAGGAAGAGAGGCTTAGGTAGAGATCCCAGGTTATCATTAGGCAACTTAAGAATTATATTAAATGGAGAGGCAACTAGGAATAAGTTGTCCTCACAAAGCTTTTAATCCAGTTTCTCAAGGGATCGATACTGATACGTGCTTAAGTGTCCTCTCCTAACTTAACTATCTCCTAGAATCAAAGTAACTCCTCTCTGGAGGAAAGCAACCCTTTCCAGGACCTCAAATTTTCTCTAGAATTTTTATCAACATCACTTCTAAAATAACCTGTAGCTAGCAAAAGACAAGAGTAAATGCTCCATCCAATCCAATAATCAAGTAAGTAAGCAAGCAATCATACAACTAATCTATCAGCTAAACAAACAAGAAAACAGCCAATTAATCAGAGATAAAGGACAGCAAGGACATCAGATAGTACAGTTATTAGCGATGGGCTGTAACATACTAACACATCTATTTTATAGGCTTTTGAAGAGTTAACCTATAAATCAAAATAAAATAAAATTTACAGCTGAAATATATAGTAGCTCAAACTAAAACTTCAAGAGATATATTTAACACAGTATTAGACACAGCTAAAGAGAAGATTAGGAAAAGAGAGGGTAAGTCAAGCCAAGCCAAATTTCCCTTAAATGTTAGTTTAAAAATATATAACACAAATAAAGAACTCAAAGGAAATTGCAGGAAAATGTCAACATGGATTCTTTTTAACAAATACACCATTTTATATGTATGGAGGTAAGAGATATATGAGAACTCTAGGTATTTCCTCTTTAATTTACATATGAACATAAAATATCATCTTCCACAAATAAAGTTTATTAAAAGAAACAATTTACTACACTAATAAAGGCAAAAGAGATATATTTGCATATATAGTTACACAGACTATTGGCTACTGAAAACCTGAGCTCTCCTGTAAGTGGAGTATTCTTAATATTCTTAAAATATGAACTAAGGTGGATTTTCCTAACTGAGCCCTGGAAACACTAGACATTTCAAACCAATTTCCTAACTGATCCCTGGAAACATTAGACACTTCACACCAATCATTAAAATTTAATAGCAAGATTAAAAGCTGAGATTAAAAAAATGAGGCCAAGGCATCTACAAAGATAATTTTCATTTAGCATTGTACAGGAAGTCCTAGGCAATGGTATAAAGCAAAAAGAAAGACAAAAAATTGTAGTGATAAGAAAGGAAGAATTATTTATATAAGTGGAGATTTTTGTATATAGAAAATAAAAGCTAAGAATGAATAACAACATGGCAAAGCTTCTGTTTCCAAGATCAGTGATGAAAATTATTTATATCTCTGCATATTAACACCAAAATGAGTAAATTAAATGTCAATAGCATCAAAAAAATCACAGTTAGGAATCAACTTAGTAAAATGTACATAAGACTTATCACTTAGGAGAGATAGAATGTTGTATAAAACTTTGAAACAAACTGACATGAATAAGTGAATATAATCCCATGATTATAGGTTGCACAGCAACATATTGGAACATGCCAATTATCTGTAAATTGACTTAAATATTCAAAATAATTCCTATCAAAATTCCATCATTTTCATTGTCATTGTGTTATTGCAACAGATAGATAAAATAATTCCAAAATCCACGGGGCAATACCCAGAGCCAAGGGTGGCCAAGGTAATCTCAGTGCATGAGCAGGTAATAAGTGTTATAAAGCTGTAGTCATTAAAAGATTGGAGAACTGACCCAGATAACTGTAAAATGAACTGAATAGATTCCAGAAATAATATATACATACATAGATGACTGACTGATGAGGAGGGTGTGAAAAAGTCTTTCTTGACCTTTTAATGTATGACAAACATGAAACTAAATGCTACATGTATAGTAGTTATTATGCAAATATGATATACAGGCCCTCATGACCCTTAAGTAGACAAGGGTTGCTAAAACAAGACTTCATGAACCATCAAGAACATATTAGATGTCAACAAAAAGTGCTGCATCACATTGAGCAAGAGCAACAATGAAATAATGCATCTACATGCTGCCTTTTATCTAAAAGTGAAAAGCAAAACTTACTCAGAGCATTGAGAGTCTAAATGTTGGCTGCCTTTGAGGAGGAAGCTGGGACAGAACCAAGGATGGGATGGGACAGGAATTTAGAAGGAATTACTACAAGTATCTGATTTTTATATCTACATGTTGGTTTCTTATGAAAATTCATGAAATCAGACACAGTAGTTTGTGTTTCTTCTGTGTGAGAGTGACATACTTTACTAAAAAAGTTAATTTTTAAAAGAAACAGAAAAGTATCCACTGAATATAACATATCCACAGTGCTCAGAATGTATCTACTGTCACTGAAAGGAATAGAAGCTCCTTCAAGATACACTGTACTGGCTAATTTTGTGTCAACTTGACACAGCTGGAGTTATCACAGAGAAAGGAGCTTTAGTTGGGAAAATGCCTCTATGAGATCTAGCTGTGGGGCATTTTCTCAATTAGTGATCAAGGGGGAGAGGTCCCGTGTAGGTGGGACCATCTCTGGGCTGGTAGTCTTGGGTACTATAAGAGAGCAGGCTGAGCAAGCCAGGGGAGGCAAGCCAGTAAAGAACATCCCTCCATGGCCTCTGCATCAGCTCCTGCTTTCTGACCTGCTTGAGTTCCAGTCCTGCATCCTTTAGTGATCAACAGCAGTATGGAAATATAAGCCAAATAAACCCTTTCCTTCCCAACTTGCTTCTTGGTCATGATGTTTGTGCAGGAATAGAAACCCTGACTAAGACATACACCAGTAATGTAAACAAGAATAAATTCACCACTTTATTCATGCTGGTTGTAAAGAAGGAGCTAGAGGGAAACTCATTAATACATAAAGAGAATAGATATATAGAGATAGAGATTATACAAAAACATGACACATACACACACACAATTTTAAGCAATTTAAAATAGACAGTTACCAAGTTAACCAGGGAGATCAAATTTTTGATGGATTCTCTAATTTTCCAGTTAATCCATCCAAAAGAGCCAAGCAAATAAAAAACACACAGTGGTGTGATCAGCTCACTAGGGAGTGAAATGTGACCTACAGGAAGCCCTGGGCTTCCTCCATCACAGATGAATTTTGTGTACTGTATTGTTATTGCTGAGAGAAATATAGGGATGAGCCTCGGTTTATCTCTCATGCACATGCACACGTGCACACACACATGAAAGCACACATGTACATACATGCCCTCCATTTCTTTGATCATTCCTTAACAACAAAGCCAGTGTACTTTATGTCTGAGATACAAAAACAACAACAACAACAACAACAACAACAAAAGCAAGAGAAATAGATATGTAATCTCATGACAGATTGCTGGTATTATCTGTTTTGTACCTCAACGTCTGTTGACATAAATGGACCTACTAAGTTAACCCCTTGAAGTCATGTCAAAATTATTTGTATACATTCAAGGGCTTGTTTTTGTTTCTTTTGAAGAGGGGTCCAGCATAATAAATACATAGTTCAAGAGGTCCTGTATTCTCCACAGGCCATAAACATTGCTTAATCATTTACTGCTCACAAACGAATTTTACAAATATAATCAGTCTATCTCCTAAATAGCCTATGAAAAGGGCAACAGGTTGGGCAACGGCATCTTCTAAAGATCGGGACAAAAATGCTTTAAAAAGCGGCATGGTTTGTTCTGCTGGAAGCCACATTTGAAGCAATGAAGCTGTGGTCTGAATCAAGTGCATTCCTCTTTTTAAAACCTCTGAGAAATACATGGCACATATCCATGTGACCCTACCAGGGCTGAAATAGAGAAAGAAGGAGGAGGAGGAGGAGGAGGGCGAGGACGAGGACAAGGACGAGGACGAGGATGAGGAGGTTTCCATGAGGTGTGCCATTTCACTCAGGAGCAAGAAGCACGTGGCAACCATCAGCCTTCAGAGAAACACAAACTTCCCTCTTATGCAGTATGCATCTGAAATCATAGTTCAGTGCTAGGTTTTCAGGCCTTCCCATCAAGACGGTTAAGGCTCCTGAAACTCACTGTTTATCTGACCTGGTGAGGAAATGTCAGTGTCACCATGCCTGTATCTGATAGGCAAATATGTCCCCGATACCACAGTATGATAGAGAAGGGAGGCCTCACAGAACCCATCTCACCAAGTATCAAGGAGCTGACTAGACGCTGGATCCTGTCTTCCTCTCCACAAAGCCAGACTGTATAGGATTTGCAGCTGGAATGAGTATTCCTCGAGGAGCTGCCACAGGGAACAAGCAACGGAGTCAGCCTTCATGAAGCCTGTGTCAGCGCATCTCCTGCACACTGGGACATGTGGTATGCTGAGCTGTGATGTGCAATAAAGGATAGGCAGGCTGACAAAGTATGGGAACCATATGGCAGGGGTGGGGTCCAAAGCTACGTCAGGAATGCACACACATATGGTAAAAATGATGTGCATGGGATATTACCCTTAATTTTTCTCAGTAAGGTTTATACACGCATACATATCCCAACCGAAGATTAGAGGATGTTAATATGGAAATCACCTAGTCAAATGTCCACTCCGATTTTATGGAAGGAATGGAAGCTTGACACATATATGGAAAAACATTATTCTAGGCATACAAACACAGCAACAAACTAGAATTCAAGACTTCTTATTTCTATCCTAGAGTTCTTTCATTCACCCCTAGCTGTATTTTTCAAGATGGCAACACCTGGGTTTAATCCCCTTTCTGCAAGTAGATTCAAAGTTTTTCTAGACAGGAGATTCCTACGGCAAGCTGTGAACTACAGGTAAAAAGGCTTCAGACTCCAGGCTGCTTTCATGTCCACTTCAGACCTTAGACTCAAATCGAGACTTGGACAATTCTGCAAAGGAGCAGATATCAGTTACCCTGGGAAAACACAAAGGTCCCAGACCAAGTTCTTGAAAACATCAGCAATTGATCCCTCCAGCAGAGGCCAGGTTACTACAAAGGCCAAGACACATGGAGAGAGACATTTGTGCTTTCCCTCTAACAGGCTCCCCGGGAAAGGAATGGATTTGGGCAGAGAGAGCTGGTGGATTGCACATGGCTTGAAGGAATCCTTCAGACACTCTGCCAAAGAAATGAGGACTTACAGAGCCTAGAATCCATGCTTCTCGGTCTGCTGCATGTCTTCACATGCCTGTCTTGGCCTCGTTCTCCCAAAGTCTCCATATGTGAGACTCTGTCCTTGGCCACTTCCCTCTCTGATGATACTGCTCTTCCCATGCTTCTGACCCAGACATTATTTATTCACAGCCCTGTCTGGTATGGGAGCAGATAAACCTAGCATGTTCAGGAACCCGGGTGGCCAGCTGAACTATAGATCGACTAGTTTTCCTAGAGGTGCTCATCTTAGAGAACACCGAAGAATAGACTTGCAACTTCCTCCAACCCTTGCTTCCTTCACATTCCCTTCTTTAGGTCTTCTTCCAGCAGGTTTCTACAAGACCTCTGGTTACTATCATGGTCCCTTGTTTATAATAGGAATCTTAATTTTTTTCTACGCAAAACACACATACACACACACACACACACACACACACACACACACGCACGCACGCGCACACACACGGATTCCCTTGTCCCCCATAGGCATCCTTCCTGAAATTCTGAGGTCTTTAGCATACTCCTTGAGGATGTCCTCTGTGAAGTCTCTGTAATCCCGTTGCCAGGGTCCTGAACTTCAGCAGATATTCATGTGCTCTCCCTGAGCAGACAGGTTTCTTTTCATCTTTCTTCTGGCCTATGCTGAGCACTTGGCAGAACTGAAGCAACTATTTAATGGTAGGGAGGAGGCGAAGATGTGAATTTCTCGGGGGGGGGGGGGCAGAACTTTGTGAGTTGTGGTTTGCTGCTTTGAATTTTCTATGATTTTTTTTTTTTTTTTTTTGCTTTGCCTTCCTGCTTTGTAATTCCTAACAGACCCTTGAAGTCTTTCTCTGTAGTTCAGTAATACTAATGATACCTTAAATGAAGAGAAGCATCGATGCTCAGTCATCCTGTTTGAAAAGTGTGTAGATGCAACAACACCGTGGAGTCAGAGATGGCACCTTCCTCCATGGACAGAGAAGCTGGGGCTCAGACTTGAAAACCATTTCCAAGTTCACATTCCTGGGCTATGGCAGAGATGAGTCATGGGCATTGAAGTAGAATCAGTGACTGTGTGCCCGGTCTCGGACCACTCTGCCCAGAGTGGGCTTGAGCCTGCTTGTAGCCGTGTAGCTGGAGGCTGAGGTAGCTGTCTTTTTCTTTTTTTTTTTTTTTTTTTTTTTTTTTTTTTTTTTTTTTTTTTTTTTTTTTTTTTTTTTTTTTTTTTTTTTTTTTTTTTTTTTTTTTTTTTTTTGTCCTTGTGTGTAAAATTCAGTTAGCAATGGACCAACCCTAGGAGGTCTTATGATTATATAAGGTGATAAATTCATAGTGATTATAATCTTTACTTCTAAGGCAACTGTTCAAGCAATTCATTTTTTTTCCAACATACATCAACGTATATTTATTGACTGACACTATGTGCCTGGCTTTTGGTTTAGGCACTGTGGACAGATCAGTAACATGGGCATAGACTCTTGACTTTTGGGAAGCAAGGAAGGGTGCTTGAGAAGTAAAGAGGTCAATTTTATAATTTTCTTCCTGCTGAGACTAACGTGCCAAAGCAGATTAAAAAAAAAAAAAAAAGAGGTGCCTGCTTGTATGATACCCCAGGGATGGGTGTGGGTAAAAGGAAGATAGGCCCAAAGTAAGAATCCTGAAGAAGGGCAACACTCACAGATACGACATTAGGAAATGGAAACGAGCAGGAGAAGCATCAAGAGAACAGAAGATGAGGGGACAGGAGTGCCATATCAAGCTTCATCCACAATGAGTCGTGAAGTGATCACTGTATAATTGGGGTCTGCAAGGGAGGAGACATTTACAAGAGGTGAGGAGTGGGACAGGGAAGGAAGGGATCAACAAGAAAAAGAAGAGACAGGTAAGAAACCTAAATGGTTCTTTTATGAGAAAATGAAGGAGGAAAGGAAGGAGGGAGGAAAGGAAGGATTGAAATGGTAAGACTGGAAGGGTAGATGGAGGGAGGGAAGAGAGTGACAGAGAGATGGAGATTGAGGATAATTATAACAGAGGAAAATCTTTCTTGGGTTGAGAAAATTGGGGAGTTTTAGTCACCTGCTGAAGACTGACACAGTTTCACACACCCATTCCTCATTCAGTCTTTCTTTATTCTCTCTCTCAAACAACTACCCCACTGTTTAAGAGCTGCTATCAACTGCTGAGACACCTTGTCATCTTTATTTATGGCCATAAACCATCTTATCATAGCCAAGAGCAGAGTCCTCCCAGAAAGAAACATGAATTCGCTTGATTTTTCATGTTTTCATGAACACCACAAAGTTCTGAGTGTAGATATTGGGCTCTAATCTAATTGTCTATGTTCCCAAAACCCAAGGCATGCAGCTTGACTGGGTACCTGTAACAGCCATGAAACAAAACCACCCCCGAGACTCTGAAGCTTCCTGAATTCCATCAGAGGAGCCCACCATCTTTCTGGAATACGTTGAGGACAAAGAATTCTCTTTCCCCAAAGTGAAGCAAAAGAAAGTGACAAAAAATGACAACTAGAGATGTATCTTGGTCCAAACAGAGACAATTTGTGAAATAAGTAAGAACCAAGGTTCTTTGAAAAAGAAATAAATAAAGCAAGAAGATCTCTGCCCTTAAATGTTCTCATGCTAGATATTTAAATTCCCCAATCCAGTTAGTAAGTGAAACAAAATTTGGAAAATGTTTAAAATTTCAAGTGAATTCAAACACTCATTTCTGTCTCATCAAAACCAAACATAGCCTTTGGCAAACAAAGGCCAGGGATATGTAAACACCCCAGGAGGTGTCCCAATAAGTGGTGGCTCCATCTGCTTTCTGTCATCATCCCTGCTGTGGCTCTTGAGTGGAGCTCTACTCCTAATACATCTGCTGTGCCTCCAAAGTCTTCTACTCCAGGAAAGCCTGGGATACTCAGGCAAAGACTTGAAGCCTGGGATTGAGTTCCAGGTACTGTGAACCCTGTCCTGGGCATCTCCAGCCCCTGCTTCCAACACCCTTACAGTGTTCTCTTTGTGTTTCTCTTCCTGGATAACAGCATCAACAACAATGAATGTGATTTGAGAGCCCAGGATGAGGATGCATAATGCTATCAATAGAGATTTGTCCAGGAGAATGGAACCTGTTAACTTGAAACATCTAAAATGCAAAACAGCACAGGATTAAGCCAAGGTCAAACAAAAACCAACTCCAGGATTCAAAGAAACATAGATGGCGTGTATGTGGAACAGTGCTAAATACATGACAGATTTTTATAAATATCACTCAAACTTGAGCTGGGCTGAGTGTGACAGCTGAGCATTCAGCAGACAAAGCAGCTTTGTGTGACACATACAGCTGGGTGAGATCTGGTGTGAGCCGTATGGCTTCACTGGTGGTGCCTGTAGCATATGAGCAAATCCTAAAGTCTCACTGTGGGATAGGATCCCTCCCACTTCTCTAGTACACATGGCTGACATGACACTGCAAGCAAGTGGGGAGCAAATCCAGCCTTCAGGAGTCCCTGCATGCTATGAAGCTGAGATCCATTAGCATTGTTCTTTCTATCTTTTCTAGTGACTGAGTACTCCATAGTCAAACACCCAAGACGATGGGGGATATTTATCATCCAAACCACCATAAATGCCTTCCACAAACGACACATGTGTCTTCTCACCCATCACACATGCTGTTTTCTCTGACTTGAACACATTTCCTACCTTTCTCCCTGCATATTAACATGATGTACTCATCATCTCTCAGCTTCACTGCCACTCCTCCCAGGGACTCTTCCCTGACTCATTCCTACAACTGGATCCTACATTCCTCCAAGATTCTAAATATGTATGTCCACAACAGAACTCTTACCATACTGAATTGCTTTATAAATCATTGCTTTAGACTCTACCCTATGTGACAGCAAAAACCGTAGTCAACAAATAATAAATATTTATGTTCTTGTTACTATGATATTTTGGGAAACAGTAGAGTCAATTATGAATTTAGCTATTAATATTGAAATATACAAGTACACAATCAATAAAAGTGAAATTCATGGGGATTATATAATATAAAACAGCTACATTGTTTCAGGGAAAAAAGCAAAATGGTATTGTAGATTTTGGCATGATCAAACCTGAATTTCAAAAGGTTTAGAAATAAATTTAACATGTTAATAATTGATTATTTGGGGACAGAAGTCAGAAGAATAAGTAAGTATTTAGTTACATTATTATTGATATGTTAAATGTTACAAATGAATATTTTGGAGTAGAAAATGTAGTTTTTAAAAGATCTCATGTTAAAAGTTGCTAACTATAAAATAATCCACATTCAGAAAATTATAAAATCACCAACAGCTCAAATGAACATAGTATTGTACAATTGTAACTTCTTCATTAGTAAGAGTGTGATGACTAAGCCAACTCTTCATCTGACAGGGGACTAATATTCAAAATATATAAAGAACTCGGGAAATTACACACAAACAAACCAATTAAAAGATGGAGTAAAGAGCTAAACAGAGAAATTCTTAACAGAGGAAACTCTAATGACTGCCAAGAAGTACTTGAAGAAATGTTCAATGTCCTTAGTCGTCAGAGAAATGCAAGTCAAAATTCTTTCTATCTTACACCTGTCAGGATGGGTAAGATCAAAACCGCAAGAGACAGTACGTGCGGGCTAGGATGTGGAGTAAGGGAAACATTCCAGCATTGCTGGTGGGAGTGCAGGCTAGTGCAATCACTTTGGAAATCAATTTCGCAGTTTCTCAGAAAAGTGGGAATAGTTCTACCTCAAGACCCAGCTATACCACTTCTGGGTATATACCCAAAAGATATTCCATCTTACCACAAGAACATTTGCTCAACTATCTTCATAGCAGCTTTATTCATAATAGCCAGAAACTGGAAACAACCTAGATATTCCCCAACCCAGAAATAAAGGAAATGTGGTACATTTATACAATGGAACACTACTAAGCTATGAACAACAAGGACTCATGAATTTTGCAAGCAAATGAATGGAACTAGAAAATATTATCCTAAGTGAAGTTATACAAATCCAGAAAGACATACATGGTAGGTACTCACTTATAAGCATACATTGGCCATAAAGTACAGGATAACCACACAACAATCCACAGACCCAAAGAAACTAAATAATAAGGAGGGTCCAAGGGAGAATGCTTGAATTTCACTTTTAAGGGAAAATAAAATAGACATCAGAGGAGGATGGAAGAAAGGAACAGAGTGGGAGACAGGGTGAGAAGGGGAATGTGGATAGGTTGACAGATTAATGAATAAGAGTGCTTGCTGCCCAACCACCTGAGCACAATAATCAGAACCCACATAAAGGTGAAAGAGCAGAACATATCCTGACACCTGAGTGAGCACAGAAGGAGGAATTTCATTCTGTCCCCCAAGCCATTCTCTAGCCCCATCAATTGAATTTGATCATTGCCTATTCTCTCTTGGGATTATGACATTTACAAATGTTCTAAGTGTTTGTTGAGATTGGAGCAGTAAGAGTGGAGAAGCCTGCTTCCCTGCTGTGATTCTGAAATTGTGTTTCCTCTCATCTGTGGTATGGCTGGGGATGATTGACCCATTATATTATATTGAGAATTTTAATCTCATTATATCTGATCCATCTCTGATTATTTAAAATTCTGTGTTGAACATATTGTTCTTAATAGGAGTGCCTTAAAAAGCACATTTTAACTCAAAGCAAATGCTCTAATACAGGTCTACTTGCAAAGTAGTTATAGATCTCCCTGACCTGTATAAAGCCATGTGTTCAGTTTAGACCACAAGGATTTAATAACAGACAGGCCAAGAGTTGTTGGCTCTCATGTGGTCACCTTCCAACTGTGAGCTCCTGAACATACCTCACTCCCTGATCTCACTCTTCCTTATATTACCTTTTATTTATCTACAAAAATGAGAATGATTTTAAAAACTCTATTTTACAATGTTGCTATTGAGTTGAATTAATACTGAGATGAAGGTTAATTGTTTCAATTTACCAAATCTCAATTTAGAATGTAATCTTGCAATGGATGAAACTCAATCTAATAGTGTCTAGTACAGTCATGTTTTACTCTTCTGCCATGTCCCTCTGCAATCAGAGCCTTAGTGCTCCACTCCTCTGGACATCCTTAAACTCTCATATTTGAATGAATGAGAAAATTAATAAACAGAGGTCTTTAGCTTGTTGTATTTTGTTAAAAGGTAGAGAAGCTGAATAAGAATGAATAATCTTCCCATACCTTGAACTTATGATACACAGCTACTGCCCCTTACAAGACACCACCCACCCTAACGCTTCCTCAGCTCAAGTAGTGCTGAGATGCACACAACCTCCATGTGCCCCCACGGCGAAGGTTCAAGGTTGGCCAGTGCACTCATTTCTAGCTGCATATGAATTTCTAAGTCAGGGACTGGATTCCCACTTATGGGTGTTTGCTGCATAACAGCATGGATAAATGTATCTCAGAACAGATAGATGGGTCATTGGTGACAAAGCAGTGACAATTAAATCAGTGTCACTCAGTGTATTAGTCAGGGTTCTCTAGAGTCACAGAACTTGCAGATAGTCTCTATATAGTAAAGGAATTTATTGATGACTTACAGTCTGCAGTCCANATCCCAACAATGGTTCAGTAGTAGCTGTGGATGGAAGTCCAAAGATCTAGCAGTTGCTGAGTCCCACAAGGCAAGAAGGCGAAAGAGCGAGAGCCCCCGACTCCCTTCTTCCAATGTCCTTATATGGTCCCCAGCAGAAGGTGTAGCCCAGATTAAAGGTGTGTGCCACCACACCTTTAATCCCAGATGGCCTTGGACTCGGAGATCTCCCTGTCTTAATCTTCTGGATTCAATCACCACTGTGTCTCAAGATCTCCATACCAAGATCCAGATCAGAAACTTCTATCTCCCAGCCTCCAGATTAGGTTCACTGGTGAGCCTACCAATTCTGGATTGTAGTTCATTTCAAATATAGTCAAGTTGACAACCAGGAATAGCCACTACACTCAGCATGCAGAGATCTTGACATTTGACCGTTCTTTTGTCAAACATTGAATTTTTTCTTTCTTAAAATTACAGGCATTCACCAAGAGCTTTTGAGCAGGCTCTGTAGACCCAATAGTAATGGTTTACTTGGTGTGTGTGTGTGTGTGTGTGTGTGTGTGTGCGTGTGTGTTGGAGGTTACCTTTGGCAAGCCTGTTCCAAGGTGTACCCCCAAGAAATTACATCATGCAACAGATCTGGTGTAAATGAAGTTTATTGGGGGTTTGGGGGTGGAAGGGAATGTGGCCCTGGGGAGGGGGTAGAGGCAAACAAGTGGACACAGACACAGGCAGCTAGACAGAAAGCAGAGAAAGAGCCATAAGAGGAGGGAAACATAGGCATGGGGGTGGGGCTAAAGCAAGAGACATAGGAGAAAGAAAGATAACATCTACTAGGGAGACCTTATAAATAAATACACCTTATAATGCTTTACTCATTGAAAATTAAACAACATGATTCCATGAATGAATGAATGAATGAACAGACACCATGTGATATTTTTTTACTCTTCTCTCCACCATATTGTGATCCAGGTCTTGCCAGGGATAGTTGTAGTCCTCTCCCATCAATCTTGAGCTTTGCCAGAGGATCAGGAGACAGTGTCATCTAGACATGGCAAGATGCTAAACCCAAGTAATCTCAACAATATGGCTTCTTAAACAAGTTTTACATAATAGCCACACCAGTTAGACGTGTCCGTGTGGACAAGGGAATTTTTATAAGGGCCTATCCCTAGATGAAGGACTATAGGCAGTGAATAGCTACTGAGAGAGAGAAACAGTTTTCTCCAGGGTGAGATCCCTGATAGGTTATGCAGTTCCAAGTGGTCAGCCCTAAACACATCTACACACAGGCAACACTAAATCAACTCAGTTAAACTATAAATTCATAAATTTAAGAAGGAGAGGCGGAGTTGGAGGCAGGAAGAGAGCTAGGTGGAAATAATGTAAATACAGAATTCATATACAAAACTCTCAAAATAACTGTTAAGAAACCGACAAACCCAAGCTCTAACTTCTGCTGTCCTGACTTTGGAATGATTAGAGAAAGCCAATCTTGTACTTAAAAGGAAGGGATAGACCTACTTGGAGTAATGTGATCACAGGTCTGGATTATTAAGCAGATGTAGGAGTAGCTTCCTGCTGTGCCCAGCAAGGCAACCTTGGCTTCTGCTCAACCCCTCCTCATCTGAATACCAGGAAGCCTACCCAGGTTTCTCCCATTACCCTCAAGGCACATGGCAGTTGTTGTTCCAGTAAGTGCCAAACACCAGCCTTGCTGTATCAAATAACTGTTCTAACAAACGGTTCTCTGTGGCCTCCAGAAGGTCAAGCTATCAGCGGAAAGAAGCACTTTAGTTACTTGACATTTCCAGGGTTAGACAGGCTTCCCACACTGCTTGGCTTATGACTCCTCCCCTCTACCTTTAAGCACCTTTGCTCCAATTTTCATTTCTATTGCGACTACATCACCTCTTTCTTTGCGACCCTGATACAATCCTTTTTCATGAGAATTTTATCATTACAATGGCCCCACCAAAACTATCCAGGACACCCTTCCAACCTCAGGATCCTTCATCATATCCACAACATTGCTTTCACAAAAGATGGACCATGTGGTTCACAAAAGAGGGCAACAGGACAAAGCCCTTAGAGAAGGAAACCCCCTTCTTGGAAAGGAAGGAGTTGCCCCTCAAATACCCTAGGAAGAACACTCCAGGCAGGAAGAGGGCCTGGGCTCTCAATAGGCAGCATGCCCTGTGCTCTAGAAGAGCCAGGAAACAGGGAATAAGCTGGAAGAAGTCTGGGATGGATGAGGCCCGAGAGTTCTCAGAGCATCTCCAGCACCATTGTAAGAACGTGGCTTTTATTCTAAGTAAAAGCCAGCAATCAAATGAGGCCATTTAGGGTTGGAGATATTCTGAGGTCTTTCTATTTTGATTTTATTTTTTAGCTTGCACACGCACGGACATTTAAAAATGGCTGCTAAATGCCTCTTCTGGGGGAATGTGAACCGCTCATAATAATAATATAAAAAAGTGCCTTGGGCTTTCTTACAACTGGATCCATCAAAGGGTTTTCACTAGCAATTTGGGGAGCTTCCGCCTCTGGGCGCCACTGCTGTGATTTCAAAATAGAATTATCTCGTGCTCTGTGATTTCTTGAATCATTAGTTTTCCATTTTCTCTTCCTCTTTTCTTTCAGCTCCATTTTTTTTTTCCTTCAGTTCAGCTGTGGTATGTGCAAGAAGTCTCAAAATAATGGTGGCTCGTGGGCAATTGAGTGAGGGATCCAGTGGGCAACAAGGGGGAAGGGTCTTTCCAGGATGCAAATGGGACCTGGATATCATGCATCTGTTTAATCAAAGGAGTGGAGTCTAGCCTAAGGTCCAGCTTTAGAAGAACAAAGGGAATATCTGGCAGGAGACTGGAGGCCCTAGAGAATGGAAGCCAAGATGGTGCCACTCAGTGGGTTCAGGACTTGATTCTATTCTCTCTTCCATTTCACTGAGGGAGCCAAAGGGCCTAGAACAAGGGTGGGGTTTATTTTTCCTTCCTTCCTTCCTTCCTTCCTTCCTTCCTTCCTTCCTTCCTTCCTTCCTTCTTTCCTTCCTTCCTTCCTTCCTTCCTTTTTCTTTTTCTTTTTCTTTTTTTCTTTTTTTTTTTAAACCATGTGAAAAATTCTCACCAGAATTACAACCATCATGAACAAAATTGAACCCTGGTACCACCCCTTTAATTACTCAGCTGACAGCAAGCAGAAATTCTTCAAAATTATAATAATCAACATTTCCAACTCATTATGCACTGAATGGTACTTATCTTTGAAGATTAATAATTTTAGCATTATCAAGGAAAAAATAACAAAATTACTTAATTTCCTTCTCAGCAAACTCCCCCCCCCCCCCCCCCCCAGATTTTTAAAGGAACTGCTTGTAGATCCAGAACAAGTCACTTACCCCGGTCCTGAGAGTCTTTATAGACCAGGATTCATGGGGCCTCACAGAATGAGCACAGCAGACGAGGAAGAAAAACTTGGGACCTAGGAATTGACATCAAGTCCCTCCTTCCTCACTTCTGACTCATAAGATTAGATGCTGGACATAAACGATTAACCAAGAATCACCCCCAAGAATCCCCATTTTTAGTTTTTATTAGCACCAGGGTCCAGCTGCATGCCTGCAGCTCAAAGTCTGTACGGTATTTCAGGGTATTATTATTTTTTGTTGTATTCATTCAAAGTGGTTTATTTGGTTGGCTTGAGGGCATGGTTTCATTCTGTAGCCCAGGCTGTCTGTAGAGTCCAGTCTGACTCAGAACTCACAGCTAACCTCCTTCCTTTGCCTCTGAGATGCTGGGATTTCAAGTGCTAGTCCCTCTATCTGGCTAGGATAGTATTATTATTTTAGTTTATTTTTTAGTGAGAAACACTGAAGGTGGTAATCCCAGGCATGAAGGAAACAGGTTCTCAGGAGAATCCAAGAGAGGTGAGGCTGGGGCCAGCTGGAGAACTCACAACCTACTCTAACCATACAAGTTAATAGCAAAGGGAAAGGAAGTCAGATGCTATTAGGGCCAAGATATGGGCTATGGGGTGTCAGCTTGTGACCATGGAGACAAATCTAGAAGTGCTACAAATGTGTGGGAACGGACACAGTCCATCCTCAAAACCCATCCTAGATACTGCACATTTCTTGGCCTAGGTTATTATGTCATACAGAACACATCCATATTAGAGGATGTAAAATAGCTAGGCTGACACAGAAAAAGGAATTAAAGCAGAAGGCATTCAGTTAGCTTGCAGCAGGAAAATCTCTCCACCATTTATAGGAGACAAAATAAAAGCTAGGACCCCAGGACCTGAACAGCTCAGAGACAAGCAAGCTCATCACCAGGAACAGTTTGAGAGTGAAGGGTCCAGGGATCTTCACCTTGTAAGGTCACCAGTCTCCCTTCCTCCTTTATCGTTTACTGGGGCTTCTGCTGCTTTCTGTGTCCCAACCCTATTCTAGACACAAAGATTTGATGGTATAGCTTTCCACTGTCTAGAAACTGCCCTGCCTTCCCATTTCCTTCTGTCAGAGGTCTGCTCAAATCTACCTTCTCATGCTTGGGTCATGCTAGCTCATGACCTCACTTTATTCTCTTTATATCATCTTGTTATTTGCTGTTTGTTGTCTTACTCTTTGTGAGATGGTTTAATACTGTACCCCCAGTCAGATACAGAACTAACAATGTTTGATGATGATGATGATGATGATGATGATGATGATAATACCTTGGCTCTTTATTTAACAAGCAAGAGAGAAAAGCCTTTTCTTTCTTTCTGTAGTTTTCTTGACTTCTCACAGCATTTATTTGTTATTTAATGTTGAATTCCAACTATGCAGTGAAGCTATGCAAAGCCACCACAGGTACCCAGGGGCCCTGTATTGTTATTTTGAGTATGCAGGCATGAATCCAAACCCACCCCTTTCAGTGCCTGTGCCTAAACTTCTCCCTAGAGCCAGAGGGTAAAGAGTGAGTTAAAAACCCTTCTGGGGAGGTGAGACCTCATGTAGGCATGAGAACATTCTCTAAGCTCTCATCATGTGATATGCTGTCCAAGGGGACACAGCAAAGATCCAGTGACTCCCCAGATGGTGGGCTACAGAAAATAAAACCCCAATGTGGAATCCCCTTCTGGACACAGTTCATTCTTATCTCACTCCTCAATTCAATAACTATGGTATAGAAAACAAGGATGGATGGATGGATGGATGGATGGATGGATGGATGGATGGATGGATGTGTGGGTGGGTGGGTAGCGGTTGAGGAATTAAACCAATAACTCCATATACTATTCACATCTTGTGAGTAAACTGTCTTTCATTTCATTAATGGTACCTTATCTAAGAGCACACTACTCCTAATCCATCTATTAGGATCCGTGAAGGCTTCAGAGAAGTCAGACTCTGTTCCCTTCATAAAATCTGCAGTCTTGTAACAGGGCTCGAACAATACCCTCCAATAACTCCCTAAGAGATGATAAATGAAGTGACCTAAGGTACAAGATGATGGCAGTTTAGAGATCTATATAGCTACAAGATCATGAATGGTTTTGTGAAAGGTTTTGCCCTTTAAGTGGCTCTTTAAAAAAACGATATGGGAGGTGGTCATAAAGAGAAGCAGGAAATGGTAACAATGTCAGCGAGGGCAAAAGGCAAGAATCTGGAATTATAAACAGCTCCAGGGTCATGGTGTTCAAGGAAGAAATTGAGAATCAGCATGGCCAAGTAGTTCAAGACCAAACACAGCATCTTGGGCCTCTGAGTATTTCCAAGGAAAAGACTGTCATTGTCACAAAGCAATAGGGCTACTCTGGTATGTTATTTGCTCCCATGAGTTTAACAGCTCACATTTACTATTACATACGTTATTTACAGCTAGTCTGGACTCTGGCTAATGCTTTGTGCAATCCTCTGCTTTGAGCATTTCACAAGGCTACTGTGAAGGCATACAGTCAGGCTTGAGGATGCACCAGAGGTTTGACTGAAGAGGTGTCCAAGCCCACATGATTATTAAGCATCCATGTATATGAGGACTATTGGATAGAGGGCCATTATTCCACACTTGTATTGGTCAGAGATTACCCTCTATTGCTATTTCTTTATGCCTCTCCAACTTGGCATCTCATTTCATAAATCCAACAGGAAGAAAGTTGGCTAGCAATCCAGAAGTCACAGGCAACCTAATCATGGTATTACAATTTCATTACCTTCCTATAATCTATTAGGAGCAAGGATGGTATAACTGCCCACACATGCACACAAGGAGAAAGGATTGTACACGGGTAGGAATGCCAGAAAACATGTCTCACGAGGACCATGTTGATGTTGATCCTCTTACTAAAGCAGTGCAGTACACATTAGACTGGCTCAGGGAATAAGAAGGAGGATCCACCAAGGAGATTCAAAGACAGGATGCCAGCCAGGAAGAACACAATGAAGCTCAAGGACAATGGGAGAATATTAGAAAAATGGGCACTTTAAAATGTGTGCTCAGTGGTAGAAATAGCAAGACTTAAGAACTAGTCTTCTGTGAGCAGTAGTTTGGAAGCTGCAGTCGAAAAGATTCTAAGGCTTTGAAATTGAGCTGCTAGGGGAAGGAAAGTAAGAGAGGGGGAGTTGAGGGGAATGCTATTGGTGGTGTTTTGGTGGAAGTAAAGAACTGTGAATATTGTTCAAGGTGATCGCATACTTGGAAAAGGTGAAAGCTGCAGAGTTTATGACATTCATCTTTGAGAGGCATCTGCATATACATGACAGCTGATGACATGTGATGTATAAAAAGAATGGAGCCATCCTGAGCTATTTGTCGGGGTGGGATGAGGATTCCCTCGTGAGCCCCTTACTCCCGTGGGGATTCTAGTCTGACTTCTAGGCGAAAGCGATGCAGAAGAGAAATGTCTTCAGTTATAATGCCTGCCAAGAGCCAGCCATTTGAGTATCTCAAACGGAATTTCCCAGAGGCAATAAAAGGGCTAGCTGTAGGTATATATGTGCATGTGTGTATATAAATGTATACATATAATATATACATTTATTAAACCGTTTAACTGTTTATAAGTTTGTGTGTGTTTATATGTGTGTATATATGTACATGTATACTTAAATCAGCTACATCACAAATTGAACCTTGGAACCACCTACTTACCTTACAGATAAGAAAACATACTGTCACTCTACATCATACTGTAACAACTCTAACAAGAACTTCTGCTCCTAGCCACTGCCCTTGTACTTGCTTCCTTTTAAGATCCAGAATCTCTCACAGGGAATCTAAACTTAAGGAACTACTTTATTTAACAGGAACATAAACACACACACACACACACATTCCAAGACTCTTCAGGGTTAATTAAATTTGGAATACTCACAGGCCCCCAAATTTCCAAGGAAAAGCATGATCGTGGGACACTGATTGGCTGGGAATGGAACCCCCCTGGGCTCCCCAGAGAATCCCTCCTGTGATGGGAAATTCAAGCCTAAGGTCATGGAAACACTGCTTGCCCTTCCCCCAACTTCAGTTATCCAGTGTAGCTCTGCTAGACTGAAAACCCAAGGCATTCCCCATTGCCAGTCCATATCACAATCAATGTTGATTGAATGTCTGAATGTAATTTGAATGAGAGGCATTTCAAAGCACAAAGGTTCTGTTCCCAATAAATTCAGTCTATATAATCAAATGCATTCTTGCTGGCCCAATCAGCAGAGGCCTGTCAGGGACAAAAAGAAAGAAAGAAAGAAAGAAAGAAAGAAAGAAAGAAAGAAAGAAAGAAAGAAAGAAAGAAAGAAAGAAAGAAAGAAAGAAAGAAAGAAAGAAAG
>NC_034597.1:14476698-14524461 GCF_900095145.1 Mus pahari | reverse complement strand
AAGGAAGGAAGGAAGGAAGGAAGGAAGGAAGGAAGGAAGGAAGGAAGGAAGGAAAAAAGAAAAGGAAAGGAAAAAGAAAACCTAAGCTTAAATCTTACAATTGCCCCTTTGAGGGTTGTTGACTCTGCAAGTTTTACAGTGGGGTCCCCGAAATGAATGCTGCCTCTATGCAAAGCAACAGGGGGTCACGTTATAATTTGAATGCAATCAGTGGGATTGGTTATGGCTTGGTTCTCTTCCTGAAAGGACAATCTATGCCACATCTGCCATTATATTAATATTTTCTGCCTTTTAAGAACAGGGGGAGGATGGATAGGGGAGGTGGAAGAAGGCATCTCTCTACTGGGCTGCTGATAGAGTTGTCTTAACTAGAAGTCTGCGTGAGCTAATCAAGGCCTGAGCAGTTCACCTTTAAAATACCCAAACCATCTGGCAGGCTGTCCCACGATAAATCTCTATGATAAATGCCTCCGTTTTGATGTTACAAAGGAACCGCAGACCTGCTCAGTTTTGGCACAGCTGAGAACATACTGGCAACAACAGAATAGAATTCAGATGTCCTCAAATAGAGAAGTAAATCACTGTGACCTGCAGGGCATAATATATTTAGAGAAAGCCTGATTGTAATAAAAAGGTTGGACTTGTCACAGTTTCTGCAGCAGGAATGGTGATCTATTTGTTGTTTTGTTTTGTTTTGTTTTGTTTTTCTGGTATATACTTTTCAGTTTAATGAAAACTCCAGTGAGTGTTCTATAAAAGCTTTCCATCTCTACGACCCCCCTCCCTTTTTGTGTGAGAGTCCTCAGACATCTCTTTCGGTCCCCTTGTGAATTGCTACAGTGGCCTCTTGCTGGTTCTCAGGAATCCTGCAGAGGAATAGCTGGAGTGGAGCATGCCTTCAGAATGATTAATCCACTTGCCTTTCACGGGTCTGTTTTGCTGGGCCCACAGCCACTGCCAAGAAAGGACACACTGTGACCACCAGCACCAGGGAGAGAAGGCACAGCCTCTCAACTCAAGGTTAGCCTGGACCTGGTGCCGAGGGGGACTCATAAAATAAATTATGCTGTGTGGTTTTGGAAGGTAGACTTTTATGTCTCGCCAAGCTTCAGAAACAAATTATAGAGTGGTCAGTTGTCCTTATTTATTTCATGTTTTTCCCCCAATAACATTAAGAAACTAATTAAACATGGATGCCAAATGGTAAGCAGTCTTTGTCCCACTTCCTTGCTTGGACACACAGTGCCTCACCCTTGGCTGCAATGCAGGATCTCAGCCAAGCAAGGTTTAGTTAATGACAAGGCTTCAGCCTTCCTAGGGCTCCTGGGAATGCCTGGGACCTTGTGACAGGGCTTGGTGTCTTTTCCCACTCTGGCCTAGTTGGTTACAACAGCTTGACCAATTCCCTCCACAGCTGCTGGGGTCACTTTCTGGTGACTAATGGGAAAGACAGATTTCCCATCTGTCCCCTAAAAAAAAAAATGGTTTAATAAAATGAGTCCACTCACACAGCCAGAGGAAGCCAGAAACAGGCATGAGAGGTGACATGTGTCCGATGAGGGGGTTTTCAATCTCACCCTGTTAGTCTCCAGACAAAGTTGGCAACAAAGAAGAGAAGCTGTTTCCCTGGGTAGAGCAGAGTTGGGAAGGGAGCACGAGCTGTTTTGAAGTTCACCGGAGCCTGCAGCGACAAGAGTCTGCAATTGCTCAGAGTCTCATTGAAAAAAAAAGTACAAATAAATTTGAGGTCACCCTGTTCAATAAAACTTTAAAAAAAAAATATTTACTGACAGTCCACTTGGAAGGGAAAAGACACAAAAATTTATTGGCTGTTGGCAACTAGAGTGGAGACATGTTTCCCATACCTTTTTGTCTGCCCTGGGCAAAACAATACGTATCTAGTTGTTTGACTGTCCTACAAGACAGTGCTCATGGTGCAGAGAGGAGACACCCACTGAATCTGTGGCTTCTTCAGCTCTTTAATCATTTCTTTGGCTTTTTCCCCCAAATCCTTTCCAGGTCCTTGAGATTATGGTAGTTGACGATTCTTTGGATTCAGTGGGGACAAAGAGAAGTGTGCCAGGTAAGAGCATGCGCAGCCACAGTTACAGTGGTATGGAATAATGCCACCCATGCACTCTCCCTTCTTCCCTGGTTCTTTGCTCCCCTCCACTATGTGACTTGTCACTTCTGATGCTCACAGAGCCTCTGGCCAGGTCATCTTTCAGATCTCTTCCTGCAGTTAACTATGTGGCTACCAACAGGGCCACAGGAAAGTAAGCACCGTCCCTCCTGGTCCCCCACTTCACCAGGCTTTGCTTGTAGGGTTTGGCTCTACTCATCTGGGACATGTTTCTCTTTTCTCATCTGCTTTTTAAAGCAAAACAACTTGAGCCTAAACATCCCTGAGAAGCAAGAAGACTGAGTGTGTAGTACTCACAGGTTGTATACTTAACATCGATTTATTTTCTTTTTCTTTTCTTTTCTTTTCTTTTCTTTTTCTTTTTTTCTTTTTTTCGAGACAGGGTTTCTCTGTGTAGTCCTGGCTGTCCTGGAACTCACTCTGTAGACCAAGTTGTCCTCAAACTCAGAAATCCGCCTGCCTCTGCCTCCCAAGTGCTGAGATTAAAAGTGTGCACCACCACTGCCCGGCTCTTTCTTTTCTTTTTTTTTTTTTTTTTTATTAGATATTTTCTTCATTTACATTTCAAATGTTATCCTAAAAGTCCCCTATACCCTCCCCCCTCCCTGCTCCCTAACCCACTCACTCCCACTTCCTGGCCCTGGCATTCCCCTGTACTGGGGCATATGATCTTCGCAAGACCAAGTACCTCTCCTCCCATTGATGCCTACTAGGCCATCTTCTGCTACATATGCAGCTAGAGACATGAGCTCAGTGGGTACTGGTTAGTTCATATTGTTGTTCCATCTATAGGGTTACAGACCCCTTTAGCTCCTTGGGTACTTTCTCTAGCTTCTTCATTGGAGGCCCTGTAATCCATCCAATAGATGACTGTGAGCATCCACTTCTGTATTTGCCAGGCCAGTGGCATAGCCTTACAAGAGATAGCTATATCAGGGTCCTATCAGCAAAATCTTGCTGGCATATGCAATAGTGTCTGAGTTTGGTGGTTGTTTATGGGATGGATCCCCGGGTGGGGCAGTCTCTGGATGGTCTTTCCTTCTGTCTTAACTCTGAACTTTGTTTCTGTAACTCCTTCCATGGGTATTTTGTTCCCCATTCTAAGAAAGAGCAAAGTATCCACACTTTGGTCTTCCTTCTTCTTGAGTTTCATGTGTTTTGCAAATTGTATATTGAATATTCTAAGTTTCTGGGCTAATATCCACTTATCAGTAAGCGTATATCACATGTGTTCTTTTGTGATGGGTTACCTCACTCAGGATGATATCCTCCAGATCCATTCATTTGCCTAAGAATTTCATAAATTCATTGTTTTTAATAGCTGAGTAGTATTCCATTGTGTAATTATACTACATTTTCTGTATCCATTCTTCTGTTGAGGGACATCTGGGTTCTTTCCACCTTCTGGCTATTATAAATAAGGCTGCTATGAACATAGTGGAGCATGCATCCTTATTACAAGTTAGAACATCTTCTGGGTATATTCCCAGGAGAGGTATTGCTGGATCTTCTAGTAGTACTGTGTCCAATTTCTGAGGAACCGCCAGACTGATTTCCAGAGTGGTTGTACCAGCTTGCAATCCCACCAGCAATGGAGGAGTTTTCCTCTTTCTCCACATCCTTGACAGCATCTGCTGTCACCTGAATTTTTGATCTTATCCATTCTAACTGGAGTGAGGTGGAATCTCAGGGTTGTTTTGATTTGCATTGACATCAATATTATTGCATGATAGTTTATAGTACTTCCTAGTCACTTCCAATCAAAAGCCATCAATGAGAAAGAACCCAAGTGGGAGGATTGATCACTGAGTTGCGGAAGTAACACTCCTCTCTCTAGAAACATGGTGGCCTCCAGTCAACCTCCCCGTTCATAGTCACGTGGATTTCAAAGTCAAAATCACAGCCTAGGACAGAACTTTAAAACTCCCAACAGACATGTCAATTCTACCCTGATAATTCAATTTCTACCTTCTCTTATACCAAGGAACTTTAGAACCAGGCATTTCCCAAAATAAAATTATTTTATGGTATCAACTCTTAGATAGATGGCTTATATTATACCATTGCTAACTCATGTCTTGTCATTATATTTTCACATGATTAAGGCCACTGTTCCTTTTCTATTTTTAAATAATTATTTATTTTCATGTGTATTGTGGTTTGCCTGTAGTATGTATGAGCCCCATGTGTGTGCTCAATTACTGCAGAGGCCCGAAAAGGTGGGCAGAATCCCCGGGAACTAGAGTTATAGGTGGCTGTGAGCTACCTGAAGTGGGTGCTGGGAATCAAACCCAGGGCTTCTGCAAAAGCAGTCAGCACTCTAAACCACGGAGCCTTCCTTTGGCCTCACTGTTCCTTTCTGATTGTTAAGTGTTGTAAAATATTCATACAGCACAGAAATAGTTGACTACATGGCACCAGATAGAATTTAGACATATAAAGACACTTCTCAAAGAATGGGATGATCTGGCTAGAGTCATCTAATGCCAGGATTAAATTAAAGGAAAATAAGACTGGAATTCAAGCTGAATGCACACAAGAGGAGGGGGAGAACAACACATCTGCTAGAGAATACAAATGGCTCTAATTCATGTGGTATGAAGGCAATGTGCTTTGGGGAATGGACTCCAATGGACTCATCAGTGACTATTGTCAGCGTTATGAGGTGACAACATTTGTGACATGTAACTGAAGCCAGGACTTCCCTCTGAGAGACAACTTTGTATTCCATTCCCATATAGATCACCCATGTTGTTTAGTATGAAGAGCAAGGACTTCATTTGTCTTTTAAACAAACTACAGTAGAAGTTCCAACCTAGAAAGTGGGGCTGTGTATCCAAGGATACATAGTGTACGGCAATGGGAGAATAAGGAGGCAGTCTTTAGAGGCAGCAAGGGAGGTACTGGGGTGGCACTATTGATCAGCAGTGCTAAAGAGCTTAGAGCTGGTTGTAGGTATGAAGGATAGCTAGACCCATTCAGGTTGACCACACCTCATATCTGAGGTGGTTCTGATTTACTCCTCCTGATCTTCTATGGTGCCTTATTTAATCCCAGACACAAGTATCTATTTGCTGATACAGGGTCAGAGGAATATGCTAGCTTTAATGAAGAGTTTAGAATCACTACATGTGGACCTCCGAAACTTTTCTGCTTCTCTTTTCTATAGTTCTTCTGGGTAGGAAGCCTGGATGAAAGGACAAAAGAAAATAATAATAATTCCATCTCTTTCATTGCATGATTTGGGTTTGACTTTGTATGCCACATGTAGCAATACCCAGCAGGCTTCAGGACATAAAAGTGGGCGAGATCCCTTGGGGAGATAGAGTTTTATGGCCTACTACCCAGAGTACATCTGGATACATGTTCTCACAGTCAGCTACAAAAAGAGGGCAGACAATGATGCCACACTTCCTAAAATAATTCTAACAATATAACAGCAGGATTGTAGTGGCAGTATTAGTGGTATGAATTCTCCTTGACAATTTTTATAAGAAACCACCCCCAGGCTTAACTTCTGAGTTGAGTTCCTGTCACAGAATCAGCCTGGCCATCAGGAAGCTGACTCTGACTGGTTATGTCAGGTGTTTCATCACAGTGACAAGAAAGTGACTAAGTGATTGCTATACTGTGAATTAACACTGGTCTTCTTGTAACCCTAGAGTTAATGAACCCTGTCCAGATTCTTATTTTTCCAAGAAGAAACAGAACCATGGTGCCCAGAAGAATCCTCTTAAGGCTCATTTTTATCTCTGTGGCACATCATTTTGGTACAGCTTGAAAAAATATATATCCTTGTCAAGTAGAAAAATATCATTCCCCCAAAAAAGACAAGTGATGCGAAGGTTCATATTCTATTTTGTGTGTGTGTGTGTGTGTGTGTGTGTGTGTGTGTGTGTGTATGTGTGTGCACATGTGCTCATACCACTAGGCTCACACATGTGAGGTCAGAAGACAACATTCAGGAATCAGTTCCTGTCTTAGGGTTTCGATTCCTGCACAAAACATTACGACTAAGAATCAAGTTGGGGAGGAAAGGGTTTATTCAGCTTACACTTCCATGTTGCTGTCCATCACCAAAGGAAGTTAGGACTGGAACTCAAGCAGGTCAGGAAGCAGGAGCTGATGCAGAGGCCATGGAGGGATGTTTCTTACTGGCTTGCTTGAGTAGTGTATTAGTCAGGGTTCTCTAGAGTCACAGAACTTCTGGGTAATCTCTATATAGTAAAGGAATTTGTTGAAGACTTACAGTCTGCAGTCCAACTCCCAACAATGCTCAGCAGCAGCTGTGACTATAAGTCCAAGGATCTGGCAGTTGCTCAGTCCACAAGGCAAGCAGGCAAAGGAGAGAGAGTCTTACTTCTTCCAATGTCCTTATGTAGGTCTCCAGCAGAAGGTGTAGCCCAGATTAAAGGTTTGTGCCACCACGCCTTTAATCCCAGATGACTTTGAACTCTTAATCTTATTCTTCTGGAATTCATAACCACTATGCCTCAAGATCTCTATACCAAGATCCACGTCAGAAACTTCTGTCTCCCAGCCTCCAGATTAGAATCACTGGTGAAACTTCCAATTCTGGATTATAGTTCATTCCAGATAGAGTCAAGTTGACAACCAGGAGTAGCCACTATAGTTCCTTTGCCCCACCTTGTTAAAGCAGAGTCTTGTTTGATGTTTCTGCTCTGCTTGTGTTTTCCAGACTCTTTTGGGCCAATGTCCCGGGTCTATCTCACCTCTCATGATGAGAATGCTGGGATTTCAGAAGCAGAACACCACATTCACCTTTTTATGTGGGTTCCTGGTATCAAAACCCAGCTGTGGGGATTGCTCAGCAAACACATTTATCTGCTGAGTCATGTCCCTAGCCACATAAAATATTCACATATTGACCTTGTTCTAGCCTTACTTCCTTCTACCAGAACAGGTGGGTGTTGCTCAATGGTCTGTGTGGTTGTCTCTTCTATTGTCCATTTCTATCATATGGCTGTATTGAAACTTAGTTTTCCAGGACACCTTTCTTAATGGAAAGGAAACACTTTCTTGCTGTTATATTATCACTGGTCACATTCAACGAGTTTTGTCTGAATTAGGCTAGGATTAGCAAGTATGAGGAAGGAGAAGCCTCCATGACCTTTTATCCCACTAAATCTGAGAATCATCAATAAAAATGGATCCAAACAAATGCAATAGTATGTACTTATAATTCTAACTGCTGGGGAAGTTGAAGCATCATTAGATTGAGGCCAGTCCTGGCAATGCAGCAAGATCCTGTCTGTTATACAACAATGAAAAGAGAAAAGAAAAAGCCATAGACTACTGACAAAAATTTAAAAATCGAGAAATAAACCCACACATTTGTAATCCACTGACTTTTTATCCAAGTGCCAAGAACACACAATGAAAAAAAGGAAATCATCTTCAATAAATGATTTTGGGAAAGCAAATTGTCCACATGCAGAATAATTAAATTAGACCATTTGATCACACAATATTTAAAAATCAAAATCAAGCTGGATTAAAGAATTAAGCATAAGATCTGAAACTGTGAAAGTTCAAGAAGAAAGCATGGGGGTGGGCGGAACTCCTTGCTTTGGTCAGGATTACATCATCATACCAGCACATGTGACAGCGGTAAAGGGAGCTCTGTCACACCAATACTCTGAACTGCAAAGGAAACAGAGACCACAACCCACAGAACTTGTAGACTAGCCAGCTCAACCAAAATGACAGAGGTCCAGATTCCACAAGAGACTCTCTCAAAAAATACTGTGACACATAACTGAGAAGACACCAACATCCACTTCTGGACACCACTTACACCACGGTCCAAGCACGTGAGATAGTGAGCAATATTAACAGCTCCATTTATCCAGATGTATCAAGTCTTAACATTTCTATAGAACATGGTATTCTTATGTATTTAACCTTATTTTAAAATATCCATAATATATATGTATAAAATATCCATAATATGTATGTATGAAAAGTTTACACATCAATGAGAACAACGTAAATACATTTAAGGACTCATCAAGTGGAAAACACCTGTTGTCTTGGACTAAGGAGTGTTCTAGATGTAAAAACACAAAGGCTTCGTATGACCATAAAAGGTTTGAACATTGAGACTTGGCAGCTGGGCTGATCTGAAGACTTTTATTATTTTGATTAAAGGAAGAGTGGCTTGTATGAATAGCTTCCTGGTTGTTTTGTTTCCTGATAAATAAAGTCACCAAGGAAGGATAATTTTTTTTAACTACAAATATTAGCCTAAACCTTAGCTTAATTTGCAGGGCTGTCCTTGCTAAGTGTATATTCTGACAAGCACAAACTATATTTATCAGACATAACGAATCTTGGCAGGTCAAAAAAATGCAGTTTGGCCTCTATTACACATAAGCCTCCAATGGGAACATGGAAAGAGGACAGCTTTATAGGTAAGTGAGATAGCCTTACTTACCATATAGTCACCAGCACTGACATTTGCAAGCCCAAACTAAAACTCAGTCAACTTAAAAGCTGTCCACTATGGAAAAGTCACCAATGATCTTCATGGACCCCAGCATCTCTACCTGGAACCACCTTCTCAAGAATTCGATTAAATTGTTATGGGGAAAGAAAAATGTTCCTTCCTGTCTACCCGCAACTTCTGGGGATGCTAAGTAGGTTCTGCTGATGTCATCCTAGCATGGATATGTATACCTCTTACATGTTATTAATTGAGAAAAAGGCTTAACAATGATTGGAGGTATTGAAAGATGGATGCTACTTTCTTGTGTTCTGTTATCATTTATTAATAGCTCTTAGTGTTAGTTTGTTTGTTTTGACACCAAGAACATGGAGTTTATGTACTTAGTATAAAACATTGCCTCCAAAGATA
The DNA here is from genome assembly GCF_900095145.1 of Mus pahari. Classification (NCBI taxonomy): domain Eukaryota; kingdom Metazoa; phylum Chordata; class Mammalia; order Rodentia; family Muridae; genus Mus; species Mus pahari. Next base: position 14,515,441 of record NC_034597.1, on the reverse strand, counting down.
CTCAGCAATTCTAGTAAACACCTTCCATTGCTCCCAAAAAAATTTCCATATTGGTCTACATGTTGGGAAATGGTGCTATCACCCAAGGATGATATTCAAAGAACTTAACATTCAGTGGGGAAGGCCTGACCAGTCAGTTATAAAAGCTACTGGCCACTGATCAGGACAAGGGTCTGAGAGTCAACCTGTTCCAATGTATTAAGTAGTGGTTCTTAGTTGTTGGACTAAGAAATAAATTGATAGTTTGAGGGTCTCACAAGAAGAGGGAGGCATGCATGATAGTGGGGGAGATATCATGAAACACGATGGCTCTTCTGGTATATACTGACTGAGTGTAAGCTGAAGCACTAGCATCTGGCTGAGGTGGGGTATATTTGTCTTTCCTTCTGCTCCATCTTCAGTCCAAGCTTCAAGTGGATTTCTGGCTTCTTCCTGAAACCACTGCTCCATGTAGTCATACTTATTGTATACCTGAAGATTCGTCATCCCATGGCTAAACTTCTACATTATCTCTTTGTGGCCATTAAGACCCTCTTCCTATTCTGAACCCTTCCTAGAGACATCATACCAAGGGGTAAACTAAACAGATATTATGTGTGTGCGCATGCGTGTACATGACTGTGTATCTTGTGTGCAAATGTATGTGTGTGCTGAGTGTGTGAGTGTGTATATGTGTGTGAATGTGAGTTTGTGCATGTGTGTAGTGTGTGTGTATGTGTGTGCGTGCGTGCGTGCGTGTTTAGGATAGAAGGTAATTGATCATTTGTACTTCAGCTGTCATCTACTTTTAAAAACATGTATTTATAATATTTTTATTTATTTTAATGTGTGTGTTTCTGCCAAATGTGCACAGGTGCTTGTGAGGGACAAAAGATGTCTGTTGGATTCCATAGAGCTGAAGTTAGAGGTGGTTATGAGCCAGACAATATTGGTTCTGTAAACTAAATTTGGGTACTCTGTAAGAACACCAAGTGCTCTTTAAGACTGATCCATTTCTCTATCTTCAAAATTTTGTGGTCTATTTGTTTATTTGAGGTAGGGTCTCTCCTTGGCCTGAAACTCACTAAGTGGGATAGCCTGAATGGCCAGCAAACCCAAAGGATCTGCCTGACTTTGCATCCCTAGAGCTGGAATTATAAGATTGCCTCAACATGACTATCTACTTCCACATGGTTTCGGGATGATGGCACAAGGATCTTCATGTCTTCAATGTAAGCATTTTAAAGACTCAGGTATGACCCCTGACTCATAGACGTGGTTATTAAAGGAGATCTACAAATGACAATACACACATGAAACACTACTGGATTTCACTGAAATGCAAACCAAGATCCATCCATGTGGTTGTTATTTTAAAAGAAACAAGGAAAAAAAGCCACTCAGAAAATATGCATGGATGGGATTGTAAAGAAATCTGAACTCTGTGCATTATTATAAAACAGGGTAGCCACTGTAGAAAACAGTGTAGAAATTCCTTTTTAAAATGAAAAATACAACTACCATTTCATAGAACATTTCCATTCAGTGTATATACTCAAAAGTAAAGGAAGGTCTCAATTTAGCATCTGCTCAGCCATCTCATGGTTATTATTACATACACTAGCCAATCTGAGAACAATTCAAGTGATATCAGTAGCTAAGTGGACAAACAGAATGTGGCACATCCAAGTGATTATATTACACAGCTTCTAAAAGAAAGGACACTTAGATGCATCACTACATGCATTAAGTCCTGAGAACATTACATAACATGAATTAACAGTTTAAAATGACACATACTGTATGATTTCACTTAAGTGATCTAGCTAGAGCTGTCACATTTATTGAGATATGAGTGGCTTTCTCAGACAGAGGGAAATGAAAAACTGATGTCTAATGGCACAGAGTTTCAGTTTTGCAAGATAAAGGGGTTCTGGGTATCAATGATGGTGTGGGTTATAATCCATAGATTATATGTATTTTATGCCAATGGAAGAGGACAATTTTAAAATAAATTGGAAGAAAAAAATGAAAGATAGTGTTCAGTCATATTTCCAACATAATAGTCCCTCACCACAGGTACCAAAGTCTTCAATACCTCATCAACAGGCATCTGTGGCATTCTCAGAAGACTCATGCCAGCTAAGTCTACCCGAAAGTGAGGAGTGACTTCAGCTGTCTGAGTGTGTTCTGCTCTTCTTCCTGGAAGCACTATGCTTCATGGGGCACCTTCCTACTTCAACCATCCACCTCCCCAACATGATATTAATCTTTAAACACCCACTCTAGATTCTGTAACTCCTCTGTGACACAATTTAAATACCACTTTCCCCCAAAAGTTTAACCTACTATTCATTCACAATCTGAGGTCAAAGTTAGGAGGATCTTCTACGTATTACCAGGTCATTCGAACTTGAAAATCTAACTTTGCTACTTAACGTTCAACCTCAGGACAATTCTAATTTGTTTTTAAGGAGCTGATGATGATGATCTTAGCTAGAGAATCATAATGATTAAAAGAATGGATAGAGAACAACAGGAACAATATACACGTACTACAGCTTCAACCCTATTCAGTCTTCATTAAAACGACCTTGATCTGCTCCCAACCAAGAAATAAGTCAAGGCCATCTGCCCTTGGGTCTTAATGGGAACATACCTTCTGAAGCTAAGTCAGAGACATTGAAGTTGGGAATTGCAACCTGTTGACTGAAACCCTTGGGCTCCACAGAGCTCTTACCTGCCAGGAAAGCCCCACCACCATGAGTTTTCCAGTCCCTGGAGAAGGTACACCACAGGACACATAGCACATACTCGGAAACTTTATCCAGCATATTCTCTAAGCCCTGATGTACAGATGTCTAAGCATGATCCTGAAGATAAATCCAAGATCCTGTCAGGCCAGCCCTATGTCCAAGTCTTCCCAGAGGGTGCTGAAGATACAAGGATACAAAGGAAGCCTCCCTTTTCCCCTCTGCATGGCTGGTCTACAGATCCACATATGGCTACTGCTATTGAGAATATTTCCACGTGCTCTGTGGCAAGCAAGTGGTTCTAGTACTTCACCATCATTCATTATATTCTCATTATTATATTATCAGAGGACTTACTAAGTTAAAACAAATTCCACAGATGTCTACGATACAGCTTGATTGCTCATTTGACTCTGAGATCCGTGAATCAGGATCTAGTATGGTACTAGATCCATAATATAAAGGGTTTGGGTTCAAAGAGCAAAGGAACTACTCCTTAAAATCAATTATCTCCCCAACACTAAGACAGGTAACTCCTGAATGGCACAAGTAAGACCACAAGTGGAGAGAGGTGTGACCCAGTCACATTCTCCAAGTCTGTCTTGTGTGAGAGCTACCACTGACATCTCAGCCACTTCTCCCAACTCTTGTGTGTGTTCTTTAAGTGATGATATTCTACACACCTATTTGGGTATGGCCCTGTTGTAATACCATAACCATAATTGCATGCCATTATTTTCAAAATTAATTTTGTAGATTAAAGGATTAGCAAATGAATATATCATACTTCTACCCATTTTACCTGCTTGGGGATATTTGAGAAGGTTGTAATTTGTCCTCAATATAAACAATGCTGTGATGAATTACTTCTAGCCACTGGCATACAACTTTGACTGTATCTTTGATCATGTCCTAAAACTGGAACTGATGAACCAAAGAGTAGCTACTGTAAATTGCTTCCTAAAATCACTGAGATAAATTACTTGTGGAAAGAGAATATACCAAAGATTGTATCATCCTACCCAAAAAGTATTAATATTTCTCTTTAATCCCAAATTTTATAGCCTTTCTATAGTCAGTTTTATTTTCAGTTATTTAATTTCTAATAACTTTGAACTTTCTATATTCACCTACAGTTCTGGTTTTCCTTAGTCACATCTTTAATCAATTTTTTTAAAATAGAAGATCATAAAAGTTCTTCCTATTCGTAGGAAATAAAACCATCAGTGATACTATAAAATATTATCACTGTATTTTCTTAATTTTTGCCTAGAGTATTACAGATACTATATATTTAAAATGTGCCTATTCTATCTTACAAAGTCTGTCAACAAACTTTATAGAATTTTAATATCATCTTAATATATTTGTGTTGCAATAATAAAATTAGCCTGTGATCTTACAAGCATAGAAAGCATCTTCTCCACTAAGATGCCAGCTATCGAAGAAACCTGAGAAGTTTCATTTTTGTCCTCAATAATCACCCCCACAAGCAGTTAGTGCAAAGGTACCCACATCTTGCACATATTTCCTTTCAACAAAGAATTTCTCAAGCATCAAAAATAGAGCCATAGACACCTTTGGAAAGCAGGTGAACAATGTTAACAACTGGGGGGGGGGGGAGGCGTCCAAATATCTTCTTCAACAGAATACTCTGATTTGGCTCTAAGGCAATTCCTTCACTTATGGAATGAATAATTACTCATGCAAAGCATGCCCCTTTGGAGCCCAAATAGAGGTCAAGAACATAAAAGGTCTTAGCATATGGACTCTTCGCTGTAGATATTCTAATTGGGCTTAGGGGAGATTACTACCACATTTATGTATTCCAAGCACATAAGATCATACAAAATAACTTCACATTATTGATCAACACTGGATTGGAACAAGGTTCAAATTGTAGGAGTCTAATCAAGTGCTCCGGGGCCCTCCTGGGATTTTATCTTCTTTGTTTCAACGCTTATTATTTAGACACTTCCTAAAGTGAAACCTACCAAAGACACAAGGAGTTAAGGAAGACAGGTGTTCCCAGTGAAATCCTCACAGAGCGAGCTCTCACAGTGGCAACTCTAAAGGAGTTTAAGACCCATGAGGCAGACTCTCCCTTTAAACCCAATGTAGGAAACTCTATCGAGGTGAACACTCATTAAAAAGGGGAGGGGTGAAATACAGGAGCACCATAGAGAAGGTGGAGGGAGGACTCAGGGGGAGCACCAAAGAAATGTCAGAATAGGAGGGCCACACAAGACTCTCAAAGGCCTTCCAGTATGTAGAGGCTGCTCAGAAAGGATGAGAGAATTTCATGTCTGTATGATCCTCAGATACCCAAATTCACTTGAATGGTCCGAATGGTTATTGTTGCACAGGAACCCAGAGACCCTGCCTGGTTCTCAATCACAGAGGTCAATCCATTGACTTATTTTAGAGGAAAAAAAATTGAATTTTTTTGTTTTGTTTTTTGTTTTTGTCTTTTGTTTTTTGTTTTTCAATCAGAGATAACTGCAAAAAAATGAAGAGAGAAAGTGTAAAATTGTATGTGAAGCTGCACAGCACTCATTCTGCATGCCTGTTCTATCTCCATGGAGAGGTTCATTGACTTCTATAGACTGGGAGATGACAGAAAGCTAGATGGAACACTAGTTAGGCTTGTTCAAACCAGGACCCTAACCCACCTCCTGCCTGCCCCTTTCTTCACTGCTAAAATCTGAAAAGCTCCCACAACTGAGTTCAGAGGTTTCAGTGGGGCCATTCACACAAGCATCCCTTTCACTCGAAGCCCCCTTCGTTCAGAAAGGAGCATCCTTTGTGGGGTCCCTCGGCCCCTGCCTACCGTAAACCATGTAGTAAAGACCACTGTGTACACGCACGGATAAAGTGGTTGGTACTTATTTTTAGAGCACCCTTCAACTGCTTAAGTAGACCAACTGAAATACAGTACACTCTATTGCTACATAAAAGTAAAAGCAAAATAAAAAGTTGCAGGTAAAACAGCCATAAATCTAGGAATTTAAGCGCCTCTCCTCGGGCAACTGCAAGCCAGTTCCGCATTTCCTCTTACTTGCTGACAGCCTCTTGGGCATTCCAATGGGAAAGGGTTGAAAAGCAGGATTTCCTGTCCAATCGAACACTGGACAACACTTAATTACTTACGTAGATTAATAATAGCCCCGCTGCTAGGGTTTTTGCCTTTCGCCACCTTTCCCTGAAGCTCCTCTTGGACTCGATCTGTGGGGAGCTGAACATCAAGCCGTCTTTGACCAGCCCAGCTCTGCTTCAGCAAACTGTCTGGAACCGACAACCTAATTTCGACACCTATCAATCAGTGTAATTTATTGACTGCTTTTACATTTCTCTCATTACCTGTGATGCTGGCAATACTGGTAAAGCCCTAGGAGGAATACGCCCTCCTTTTCAGGGAAGTCTGAGCTGAGCTGTATGTTTTAAGATGAATATACTGATCAAGTCAAAGTTACCCTAGTAGAAAGTACTCAAGACCCAGGACCGAGAGTTTATAGGCTATTGGAAAAGCCCTCAGGAGACAGGCGGGAGCAGTTTAGTTGTAGAAACCTTGGTAGGGAGTGACGTCCTAGACTGGCCTCAAAGAATGTCTAAAATGTAAACAACGGAACAGCAAAGAGATATAGAGATAGGCAGGCAGAAAGACAGACAGACATATAGAAGGGCAGGGCAGGCAGGCAGACAGACAGACATATAGAAGGGCAGGCAGACAGATCAATCTTTAATAAAATAATTAGGAAATGAACCACCCATATACTTAGGATAAAGTAATGGTTTAAACTAACACAACATGTCTCCATTTGCTAATGAGCATGAGGGCATGCAGTCAAAGTAGAAAGAAATCTATTTGGCTAGGAAAAAATTTAGACGAATGTTTATTGTAAAACAGGAGTCTTTTCAAGTATATGTTCCTCCATTTAATTACGTAATTTAACTGGCTGAATTTTTTTTCTGACATATGTATCCTGACAACATATTTTATATAATAAATACTCAAGAAGTAACAACTGGATTAGGAATCTAAGAGATAAATGTGTAAGGATGAGTTACACTTGAGATTCATGCATCTAAAAATGTGTTAATATAAAGATAATGCACAGTTGACAGCAAATGGCATTCTACTTTCAGCCAAATATTCAAAAAACAAGACAACTACTCATTTGAGAAAAATATTGAACATATGCTGTTGACAGATCACAACGATATCACAGCAACACAAGATGGATCCGGAGACGGATCTTTTGAAGTTTACAACTTAGTGAAGGTAGAGATAGGATGACAGAGGATGGAAGGATGGGGGGGGGAGATAAGAGAGAGAAGGTAAAAGGAGAGAAGAGAGGGAGGCATGAGAGAAGACAGGAAGGGAAGGAAGGAAGTGAAACACGATGGTCTGTGGGACTGTGATAGGCAGCCTATTTTGGTTGAATGGGGTTTGCTCTGATGACCCAAGAGAGAAATTTACAAGGGACAGAAAGGTGAGCCATATTCTCAGAATCGGGTGCCTGTCCATAATTCTGTGACTCAGTCGCACAATGTCCCAAGCTTCTGGCATTCTGGCTAGATTCCACCTCCATAGTTACCTGACTATAGCCAGGTATGTTCCTTCCTACAGTTACCTAGCAACAGCAAAATAGCCCAGCCCACTATAAGAGGGGCTGCTTGGCCCCTCCTCAATCTCTCAAGTTCTCACCTTTCTTACTCTCTAGCCCTCCTTTTCTCTCTCCCTTTCCCCCTCTCTCCACGTGGCCATGTCCAGCCTCTCTCTTTCTACCTTCTCTCTTTCTCTCTGCCTTTCTACAATAAAGCTCTAAAACCATAGACTATCTCTGATCATCAAGGCCCGCCATGCTTGAACGATGGGATGGGCTTTCCCCTAATGAGCCTAGTCTAACCTCCTGCCAGAGGCCATCCTGTGCTCCAGCCACCGACCTGACCAAGAGCTCTCACCAAGAGCTCTCACCTGCGTGGGAACAATCCAGTGCCCCCTCTCCCCCTGCCATCTTCTCCCTTCATCCCCGGGGCTGAGTACACCCTGTGTCCCCTATTCTGTTCTCAGCTCCTCCGCCATATCCAGCATGGGATGCCAGAGGCTGAGAACCTGGTACCTGGGGCTGCCCCTTGTCCACCACCCGTCTTGTGGGGTCAGTGGCTTAACACAGCCAGACACCCACCCAGGGTCTCATGGAAAGTGTGCACAGTCCTCCCATGTCTTCCCGCCCCGAGCACTGGAACTCTGATGGGACTCGGGTTCTCTCCCACTCCCCTCTTTCCCCAACACCAAAGGCCTGCAATGGTTAATCCTTACTAGTGTTGGGATTTTTGACTCACCATGGAAATGTGCCTCTGGGTGTGTTCCTGGGGAGTCTCCAGAAAGATTAAACAGAGCAGAAAAGTTCTGTGCTGAATGAGATGGCATCATCTCATAGGCTGGGGTTTACCACTGGATAATAAGAAGGAACCCTAGATGCACATGCGCCTCCATCCCTCTCTCCTCCTTATTCCTGTTGAGAATAAGGAAGCTGACTCAAGCTCCGCATCAGCAGGACTGCCCCAACATGACAGGCTATGAGTCAAAGAAACCCTCTTTCCTTAAATGCTTTCTCCAGGTATTGTGTCCCAGCAACACAAAACATAACTGATATGGAGAAGGAGGGATGAAAAGGGATATAAGAAATGACCAAAAAAAGTGAGAGATCCAAGTGTTACAGAGAACATGACAGACCGACAAATCAGTACAAATGACTAGAGGGCGGATGTGTCCAGCTGCTCCTTCTCCTTCTCCTTCTCCTTCTCCTTCTCCTTCTCCTTCTCCTTCTCCTTCTCCTTCTCCTTCTCCTTCTCCTTCTTCTTCTTCTTCTTCTTCTTTTCTTCCTCTTTATTATTATTATATTATTATATATTTTCTTTATTTACATTTCAAATATTATCCCCCACCCAGATTTCCCCTCCAAAAACACTCTATCCCCTCCCTACTCCCCCTGCTCACCAAAACACTCATACTTGCTTCCTGGCCCTGCATTCCCCTACACTGGGGCATAGAGACTTAACAGGACCAAGGGCCTGTCCTCCCATTGATGACCAACTAGGCTATCCTCTGCTACATNTGCAGCTGGAGCCATGAGTCCCACCATGTGTACTCTTTGGTTGGTGGTTTAGTCCTTGGGAGCTCTGGGGGTACTAGTTAGTTCATACTGTTGTTCCTCCTATGGGCTGCAAATCCCTTCAGCTCTTTGGGTCCTTTCTCTAGCTCCTTCATTGTAGACCGTGTGCTCAGTGCAATGGTAGGCTTTGAAGATCCACCTTTGTATTTGTCAGCCACTGGTGGAACCTCTCAGGAGACAACTGTAACAGGCTTCTGTCAGCAAGCACTTTTTGGTATCCACAAAAGTGTCTGGGTTTGGTGACTGTATATGAGATGGATCCCCAGGTAGGGAAGTTTCTGGATGGTCCTTCCTTCAGTCTCTGCTCCACACTTTGTCTCTGTAACTCCTTCCATGGGTATTTTGTTCCCCCTTCTAAGAAGGATCAAAGTATCCACACTTAGGTCTTTCTTCTTCTTAATCTTCATGTGTTTTACAAATTGTATCTTGAGTATTCTGAGCTTCTGGGCTAATATCCACTTATCAGTGAGTGCATACCATGTGTGTTCTTTTGTGATTGGGTTACCTCACTCAGGATGATATTTTCTAGTCCCATCCATTTGCCTAAGAATTTCATAAATTCACTTTTTAATAGCTGAGTAGTATTCCATTGTGTAAATGTATCATATTTTCTGAATCCATTCCTCTGTTGAGGGACATCTGGGTTCTTTCCATCTCCTCTCTATTATAAGTAAGACTGCTATGAACATAGTGTAGCATGTGTCCTTATTACATGTTGAGATATCTTCTGGGTATATGCCCAGGAGTGGTATTAAAAATTAATGGGTCCTCAGGTAGTACTATGTCCAGTTTTCTAAGGAACTGCCAAACTTATTTCCAGAGTGTTTGTACCAGCTTGCAATCCCACCAGCAATCGAGGGGGTGTTCCTCTTTCTCCACAACCTCGCCAGCATCTACTGTCACCTGAGTTTTTGATCCTAGCCATTCTGACTGGTGTGAGGTGGAATCTCAGGGTTGTTTTGATTTGCATTTCCCTGATGACAAAGATGTTGAACATTTCTTTAGGTGCTTCTCAGCCATTCAGGTATTCCTCAGCTGAGAATTTTTGCTTAGCACTGTATCTCATTTTTTAATTGGGTCATTTGGTTCTCTGGTGTCTAGCTTCTTAAATGATCTCAAACCTCATTAACAGAAGAAGCCAAGTTCCCAAAGATTTCTGGGCAGGGTCTCCTATTCAGCAACCATGGCACTACAAGAATCAGATGAAGCTATCAAGAAACTGAGAGACAATCTCTGTGAGAAGATTAAGGTGCAGAACAAGGTACATCACCAAATAGAACAGCCTGCAGAGAGAGGAGGACCAAACCACAAGAGTACTAGGAGGTTTGGAAGAAGTCTTCACCTAGGGGACAAAGGGAAGTTACTAGAGAGGCAGTGTAGCCCAATACTTGAGGGCTAGCTCACTACAGGGACACCTATTTGTGTCCAACCACACACTTGTAAATTCAGATCATACCCATGGATTACAGAACTGCCCTCTAATTGATCTTTAGATGGTAAAGATGCATAGCTTGAGGTGTCAACTCATTATTCACAATGGTTAATGTACCAACTCTTTGCTTAAAAAAAAAAAAAAAAAAGAATCCCTGGAAATGGTGAATGTTATAGTTCTGGGTTCAGAGGCAACATAGGAAAAGCTGCCTATCCCTTCAGTGCCCACAGCTTAGGTAGGTATCAGATCTGAGAGATGGGCATAGGTAGTTCAAGATGGCTGCTTTCCCCAGGCTGCTCTAGGTTCAGGCAAAAGGCAGGGTCAGGGCAGCAAGTCTCTGTCCAGATGTGCATGCAGCAAGCAGGAAAGCCACTTCATCCCCAGGGGACCAAACCTTGCTTTGAATTTCAAAGGCAGATGCCCAGGAGGCAACCACCAGACTCACCCCACAAAAATGTTTGATGAATTACCATGGCAGACATCAACTTCACAGATTAATGACCAAAAGGAGTTTAGTTATGTCTCAGTGGAAGAGGATAAATTTTCTCTTGGCTTTGAGCATCCGAGGGATTGAGCAAGCCAGCTAACCACAGCTCTTCTCCCTCCACACACAAAGCCTCACCATGGCTCATTTCCTTCCTACATTTTCTTTCAGTGGCTTTTCATGAATTTAAGTAGAGCAGACAGTGCGTCTGTGCTATGCTTCATTTGCAAGACGATGACCACCAAGTGATTAGGAATTGTCACTGAGTTGGTATAATGGGTGGGGAAAAAAAGGATCCCTGAGGTTTTCTTCATGGAATTCATTCTCTACTCATAAATAGATACAGTTACAAAAGTACTGGTGCCAAATTTATAAAGAATGTCGAGGCCAAAATCCTCTTCTTGGTGTGTGTGTGTGTGTGTGTGTGTGTGTGTGTGTATGTGTGTGTGTGTACATGTTTGTACATGAGTGTATGTGTCTTAGAGTTTGATGTCATTCACGGAGTCCCTACTCAGTGGTACAAGTGTTACCTACAACCTTCACAGTGAGCCGGGATTTGAGATGACTATTTTTTCTGCCTGCTGATTTTCCCATCTAGACAAGACTTCAGTGACCTATTATCCCTGAGAACAATGATCCTGGGGAATGATGGCGATCTCTCAGGATCTGTCTACTCCCATTTCATGCATTTCATACGTCACCGTTTATACAAACTGATTGATGATCTATGATAGATCGCTATTATCATAGCCTTTGTTAGAGGCAGTTAGCAGAATACAAGGAAAGTCAGAGGCCTGAACTGTATTTCACAAAGCTCAAATAGACACAGAGGACAGAAGAGTGAGAAATCTTGGGGTACACAGAGATGAGTACTGAAAAAAAATGGTGCAAAGAAGTCTGTGCAAATGCACAGATATTGTCGTTGGAACTTGAAATATGTGGAGACATAAATTGGATTCCTAAGAGTGTGACAGTAGTAGGAATATTTTGTCATAAGTACAGAGAGGCTTATGGTATGTGAGGGACGGGATGGGGCATTGCTTTTTCACATAAGCAGAAATAGATAGTAAAGGAATGACATATTGTAAAAGCTTAGGAAACCAGAAACTCGTGGGTTGTTGACAGGTGAGAGATAGACAGAATGACCAAAGCAAAAGCTTCATTTGTTAACTTCTTGACACCCATCTTAAAAGGAGTCCAAGTTTCTAGCCAGCATCCAGATCTCACAGACAGCTAACAATCCTTGCTCTGCTGTTATGGACGGACAGTACGACTGTATTTTAGTGCTCCAGAGTATTGAAAGATTGATGCTGTCTCATCTTTGCAATTAGCACAGTCAATCAATGAGATGGGTCCTACAAGATGACTCAGCAGATAAAGGCATCTGATGCCAGGGCTGGCACCAAGAATTCAATGCCCAGGACCCACATGTTGTAAAGAGAACAAACGCCCACAGGCTGTCCTCTGCCCTCCACATGCATGCCATGGCACAAGGTGGCCCCTCTCACACTTAAATGGAAGCATGTAATAAAATAAAAAAAAAAGAAGAGATAATAAATTTCGAATAAAATGATTACTGGATACAAGAGGTTTGAAACCTGTAACTGCTAAGGCTGGCACCAAGGTTAGGAACCAGTGCAAATCACAAGTACCAGGCAATTAAGGAGAAGGCGTTTGTTGACTGCATCAGAGCGAGCCATGTTCAGGATCTTTGGGGGATCCAACTAAGGGTGTAGCTGATGAGCAACAGTGAATACACATAGTACAATTTATAATAAATAGAAAATATATAACAATTAAAAAACGATTAACATAAAAATGAAAACAGGATATTTTAAAGTTATATTATTCTATTATTTTCAGTTATTAAAATCAGCAGTTAATAGTAATTAATATAAGCACTAATTAAATATATGAAAATATACAAATATTTTCAAATGTTACTGATCAACCATTTTAACGCTTTTGAAGCTGTTGACTTGATGCTTAAATTTTGTACTTTATATTACTATGTGAGCCTTTTTGTATTACTGTGTGTGTTTGTGTGTGTGTGTGTGTGTGTGTGTGTGTGTTTGTACATGTTCTGTGTAGGTGGATACTTTACTGCAGACATTAAAAATAAAAACGAAGTCTTTGTATTCACCCAGGACACCCAGGCATATTTTCACACACACACACACCCTTTCCACTAACGTGTCTCTGAACTGTCACTTTTTAGGACTGTCCATTCCTCAATGAATTGAATCCTCTGGCTATCAACTTCTGCTGGCTTTTCTCTGTGCTCTAATGAAGCCTACCTATTACACTGTACGGCACTGGTGTCAACACCAACCGGGTGACACCAAGCACAATTCCCGCTCATCTCAGCCTCCCGATGTGAAAGACTAAGAAATCTACCTTCTAGCGCCAGGAAGAGTTTCGACTTTTACATTTCCGTTTCCAGTTCTGCACGTATGTTTCTTCCCTTTTGTATCTAAGCTGCTCTAAGCAGGCCAATGGTATGTCAATCAGGCTGTTCAATCTATAAATAGCACTTAAGTAAGTCATGCTTAGCATGACCATCACTTATCAAAACACTGGTGCACAATAGATGCCATCACAAGTGAAACTTATTCCTGAGGTAGTGGTCCTGAAGCAGAGATAATTGAAACTTTCAAATCAAGGGTGGATTCCAAGCAAGTTACAGGTATAGTAAAGAAACTGAGGAAGACCTGTTTTTTCTGGCTGTCTTGGTGACTTTCCCTACCTTTCCACTGGGCAGTAGCCATACTTCCAAATCATTATTCCCCCACACTTACCCCAAATTGTGAGCCTATGTCTTTGTTACTTCTTACACACATCCTGGAACAACTCATGGGTAAATGGCTAGCCTTTTCTAGACTCCTATATTTTCTGCAAAGATAATGGGGGGTTAGAACCATGACATATACACCTCTGTTTTACTGTTACTGTCATCTCCATTTTCCTTCTCAGTATATTCTAAAATTAGATAAGAATAGTCTCCTGAATTTACACTTTGCCAAGACAATTTAGGCAATAACCTAACATAGGTTGTACATCATCATGTTGGGCAAACATATTTTAAAATATCTTGTTTCTATAAAGTCAAAGCTACATTTGTATTTCTGGGGAAGTTAAAAGTAACTCAAAGCTTTTAAGGCAAAGCCTTTGTTCACAGGAGAACACATGACATCTCTTTGTATCACCCCTGTGGGCAAGAGGCAGACAAGAACTCTTCCTTTGGTAACAAGTTTATCTAGTGACTGAAATTTTCCAAAGCATATGCTCACATGATCCCTATGGGCGGATCATAAAAAGCCTCCCTGTGAATTAGGAAGGATATTAACAATTTTTTCAATGTCATTGAACTTTCCATAAAAACCAAGAAGACCAGTGAAGTTCCATTTTCTAAGGTAAAATAATAAAGGGCCAGAGGAAACAATATCTTGATGTTATAATTTGAGAAATCATTTGATATCTCATAGTTAGACAGACCTGACACAGTGAGATCTACTAAGTAGGAGGTCAATATATCAGTTACTCTGAGATTACCATTTGGTTTGCCTCTAAGGTGTTTTAATTGCAACAGCAAACCAGGGAATAGAAATGTAACTTTAATCACCTTTAGAGAGTAAACACACACACACACACACACACACACACACACACACACAAGTGATGCTGCTCATTTGAGCTCTAACAAGACAATCCAGCAGCTGCCACAGTCTCCTGAACACTGATGTTTTCTTAGGAGACAAGGATCGGCATAGAAGTGATTGTCTATTTCATGTCAGAACTAGAAAATCCAGTCTCCATCCTGTGACGTCACCTTCTCTGCTGTGCCCAAGTCCATGGTTTTTTTCAGCATCTTATACAATGTGCTCTGCTTTGATTATTCATCTTCCTAATCCAGCCAGATGAGTCCTTCGAGCCATCATTAAAATCATGATCACTTTTGTTCAGGGCTGCTGGGTTTCCTATGACAACCATCCCCATTTTCATTATCTGAACTCTTAGAAAATGTGGTCATGATATTCACAATGTTGAAGAACTAAATTGACACTCTCTTGATACAAAGCATAAGGTGTAATAGGCAAGATCAGACAGATGAACTGTGAATGTTCACATTACAGTGTATGTGGGTCTACCTTTATGTTTCCTCAATTGGAGGAGAACACCCATGGCTGACCAACTAGTATGAGCTGCAAATCTTGTTAACTGATCTAAGAGTGGAAAATAATGACAATGGACTGTACATAGACTACATAGTATCTATTTGGCAGTGGAGCAACATAGCTTTTTCACACAGGCCTATGCTGAACTGCTATAGGAGTTTTATGCTTCTTATCCCATCTTCAGCATCTATCAGTACATATCAAGACTTTCTGGACCCAAGGGAGAGAGGATTTGCAGAATATGGGGGCTCAGATACCTAAAGCTAGCATTGTCCCAGGAAAATGGAGTATGCTTAGCAAGAATCCAGTGCCATTCTGCTAAATGTGATCCAAGTTTGAACTGGAAAGTCATGTTCAAAACCAATAATAATTAAAATACAAGGCAATAGATAGGTCAGGCAAACTCAATCCCATATCTAGTAAGTTATAATCCACATTCTAAAAAAAATGCAGAAATATAGTATCTAAGAACCAGCCATTTGTGTCTACCTAATATTAGAAATATTTAACATATCTTAAAATCAATAGGGCTTGGAGCTGTGATAAAAACAAACAAACAACAAATATCATAGATGATACAATATTTAGCCCAGATATGTATAATCCATTTTCTACCTGTGAATCTTGGCAAAATCAAGCTCTCAAGGTCTAGACGGACTAGGCATCGTCTAAAATCCTGTTACAATAGACTGCCTGCTTACACTTTACGTTTTGCTATTTATTTTAAATAGAACCACAAGATTATTTGTGTGTGTGGTTTTTTTTTTTTTTGGTTTTTTTTTTTTTTTTTTTTTTTTTTATAAATACCCTGTGGCCAGAACTGACTGGCCACTCGATTAGGAGCTAAGTCATTCTGGGAAAGAGTAACGATTTTAATTTAGGAAAACTGATGGGTGTGGGAACATAGTCAGTCAACTCAGGAGAAGCACCAGCTACTCTCTTCCTTCATCCATTCAGGAGGTAAGCTGGATAATTTTACAAATAAATGTTGGTTTATAGTTCTAGACATGTAAGATCGAAGGGCTACATGACTATGGCTTCCTTACTAGTGGAGAGACTAAAGTGGTCTGGGGTATGCCACAGTAATAAATATTCACAGTGGTTATTTGTTTAATGTTGCCCTTTGTGTGAAGCCCCCGAGATTCAAACATGGAGCACCATCCCAATGACTTCATCTAAGCATGTCCTAAAGGGTCTGCCTCCGTGTGCCATATAACACAGTTGGATTGAATTTATACCCTTTAAATGTCTAACACTTTTATTTCCAAGGCCCAAAAGCCTGGGGGAAAATGCACATGGCACTTGCCACATGCCTTTTCTACTTTAATAAATGAGGGTAAACAGATGTCTGACTAACAATTAAGAAAGATAAAAAGTAAGATACTGTGGCCAAAGCTGTTTGCCAAGCTCGAAGGCTTGAAGGAGTCTACAGGGCATTATCGGAAGGCAAAGGCAAAGATACTCATTTCCATGGAGAAGGTGCAAATGCAATTCAAGGCAACATGACTTTGTCACCGATTAGCAGCAAAAGGAGCTGGCAACAAGTTCTCTTAAGCCTAGGCCTGCCATGAGGATCTTAAGTGAGCAGCTACCCAAGACTCCTTTGCCATCTTCAAGATGAAGTCAAGTGTTGAGAACCAAACCCAAAGTGTCCATGCAGCATATAATAGAGAAGCAAGACTAGCCTCCAACTCAGACCAGAGCCAAGTCAGCTAAGTCCATGTGACTCTGAGCCTGCTTTTTATCTCTTGTCCAGACAGCTCACCTAGTGTGAGGGTCAGATAAAAGGAGGAGGAGGACAGGGAGGAGGAGGAGGAGGAGGAGGAGGAGGAGGAGCATGGAAGAGGGGGAAAGGGGTGGTGGAGGAGGAGTTTCTATAACAGCAGCTAAGCTCTAGCAAGATCCAGATAGTAGCAAAATATGTATTACTGGAGGGTCAATTTCAGATTCTGGATTCAACTATAGATGTTTATACAAACAAAGATTATTTTGAGACTCAGGTGACTAGTCAGAGTTGACCAATCACTTGATAATGAGCAGAAGGTTCTGACAAAAAAACTAGTACTTCATTCAATGGCAAAGGAAGACCCTGTTCCACAGAACAAATCCCAGAAGCAATTGTAAAAACAAGAAAAGGAAAACAGGTGTGTTATAAAATGAGCAAAACAAAGCAAAAAAACTAATATCTGTTCAAGGCCAGCCTGTTCTACAGAGCACATTTCATGAAAGCCAGGGCTACAAAGAAACCCTGTCTCAAAACAACACAAAATTCAGGTTTCCTATAAAGTATCTGACGATGCTTGGGACCTCTTGTAGAACACCCTGCAGAGAGAAGAACTTCAACCACGGCCTTTAGAATCCATGGTACTTTTATGACCAACATCTCAGCTGACTCACCCCTGCAAGGTAGCTGCAGAGTCATTAGCATTCCCATTTTACAGGAGACAGACTGAGGATCAAACCTGCCTTGACTTCTCTATGTCTGAAAACACAGTCATTAGAAGATCCAAGATTCAGAAGTCTTCACCACACAGCCTTGTCACTATGTTTCAGTCATATATGTGTGTGTGTGTGTGTGTGTGTGTGCGTGCGCGTGTATATATATATATATATATATATATATATATATATATATATATATATACCTACATATATGTAGGTAGATAAATAGATAGGATATATCATATATTCTAAATTTTATAATCATTCACAAGAGAGGGTGACCTATCACTCCACTTATCTAACATGATCAGAGATGACGTCTCAGTAAATAAAACTGAAATAATTATAGCTGGCAGGCAGGGTTTTTAAGACAGTAACATCAGCTTTGAAACTAAGGCAAGGACATCATAAAACAGCAGGATGCCAAGCTTGGCAGAAGAAAGCCTGCTCCAAACCCCTGCTGGCTGCTCTTTATAGCTGGCTGAGTTTTGTTTCCCTCCTTTTAAATAATTTTTGGAGGAGGGGCTCCCTTTGATTACAAAGAAGACAAATACAATCTGTGTACAGGAAATGCTTATGGCATAAAGCACAAGGCTCATTACCACTTCCTTTGTTTCTCACTTCCACAAAAGTGTAAGAAAAGCTGAGAAGTGCAAATGGTGAAGGCTCTGTCCTACTGTGATTAGTTTTATGAGGCCTCAATATTGTTCTTTCCTCTAAATTATCTTGACTCTGTTGTTGTTCACTGTGCTGTGGATGTAACACACTCCTCTGTATTTTTAAGTAATTCCCAGTACTTTGCCAATTAAACATTCAAGGCCTTACACATGATTAAGTTGCACAAAGACTGAATCTCTAGATCCTACTCATATCAGTCACCATGCTGAACCTCACTCCATTCAGGAAAAGGGTCATATGCTTATCCTGACCCAGAGGAGACGGTGCTAGGCTGTGCGATTTCACAGACTGGATCAGCAGGTCCACAGTGGGCTAGCATTTCAGGGTCCAGCTTCCCACTGTTTTGTGTTTTTAACTTAACTAGTTAGCAGACTGTAATTATAAAATAGGCTAGAGTTTTGCTAAGACTTAACGGAACCCTCTCCTCTCTTAACGTTAACTAACTTACCTCTGCCTTTGTACTGAGGATTGCATGCACAAGAGCTGCACAAAAGCAAGCCAGGAAACCTCAGTATAGGTATGGGAGGAAACATGAAGTCCCTTCCCAGTCTGAAGAGCTATTATTGCCACTGATAGCTGAGGAAGGAGAGAGAGAGTTTTCTTTGGAAATGCACGGCCTGGAAAACTGACTACCCACATTCAGGAGATGCTTCTACAACTGTATCCATATAGGCGGCAATAAGTGGGTTCAGCTGGTTATTATTATTATTTTAAGATCACATGAAAATTGAAGGTGAATTGGAGAAACTATACCTGTAGGTTTTGTATCTGCCCTATAGGAAAAAAATTAATCTGGGAATACTTTCAAAATAAACAAAGATTTGGGGTGTTCGATTTAGGACCTGAAATATCTCATGCTTTATTAAAAGAATACCTTAAAGCAAAACAATCACCCTAGAAGAGTATGGGTACCCCATAAGAGCACGAGAGAGTTGACAGGAAATCAGGACAGGACCCCCTGAGCTTTGATGCTGATATGCAGATGTGGTCCCTACCTTCAGAAACAGCTTTTGGAGAATGTTTACTCCAGGCACAGAACACAATAGCCTTTTGATGCATTACCAATGCATCAAAGGGGCTTTATAAAACCAAACAAGCACTATCATTATTTTCATAGAAAGGGAGATGTTTACACCAACACATAGTGGGAAGTAGGGCATATGAGGGTGTGAATATGCTGTGAAGGCCTGACCTAGGTCCTACACTTCCATTCGCTCTCCCTGTTACTATGAAACCAACTTGAAAAACTTGTTGTTTTTACATCAACCCTGTGCCTTGACCTTGATGGAGCCACTTACTTCTGTTCGTAGATTTGAATGTAGCAATGGTTTTGGACAGGCCATTTCACTCGTAAATAAGACTTGTCATTTCTTTTTTTACCATATAGATAAATAATTTTCTCTCTCCCCTCTGGCCCCTCACCATAGCTTCTCTTCCTCTCTCTTCCTCCCCATCCTTCATTCCATCCCCTCGCCCTCTTTTCTACTTTCCTTTCTTTCTCTCTTTCTCTGTCCCTCCCTCTTTCCCTTTCTTTCCTTCCCTCTTCCTCCCCACTGTCAGCATCCTCCAGTACAAGGTCGAGCAGGGGACACACATGTTTTAGTTTCTTTTCAGATATAGTCTCACAGTGCCCTAATTGGCCTTGAATATGTAATTCTTTTCTCTCAGCCTTCTGGGGAGCTGAGATTACAGTCATGTGTCATTACACCTGTGGCATGGTACCCTTTAAGGTATTTCAACATTTTTTTTCACTGCCTTAAATTGTTTATTAGGTATGAAATTTATAAATTTATAAATGTTATGTGTCTTCACAGTCATGGTTGACTGGAGAGCTCTTGCCTTCTGGCTGCACACAGACATGTTAGCATTCTGCCTAAACTCCACCCCACAGTTACCTGGCAACAGCCAGGTAGGCCTGACCCACTATAAAAGGGGCTGCTTGCCTCCTCCTCTCTCTCTTGCTTCTCTCTTGCCCTCTGAGGCTCTTCCCTTCCCCTCTCACTTCCCTACCCCCTTCCTATTCCCCTCTCTCTACATGCTCATGGCCATGGCTGGCCTCTACTTCTCTATTCTCTCTCTCTCTCTCTCTCTCTCTCTCTCTCTCTCTCTCTCTCTCTCTCTCTCCCTTTCTCTGAGTCTACTACCCTCTTAACTCCTCTCCCCATACCCTGAATAAACTCTATCCTATCCTATCCTATACCATCATGTGGCTGGCCCCTCAGGGTTAAGTGATGCCTTGACATGGGCCTGCTGAGACATCCTCTTCCCTCATACCTGACTACACATCCATAAAACATACCCCTTTCTCTTTATCTTTTTGTAAACACATCAGATAGTATAGTGGAAGTTGTGGCTATTTTGAGGCCCACAGATAGCAGTCTACTCAATTCCCTGTGCTTGAGGACTAGTCTGCTATCCCCTGACTGTGTGCCAAAATTTCTTATGATAGCATTATGAGGTGGATCGGTGAGGATAATCTCAAATGATGTATATGTGTAATCATTACCAACCCAGGGAGAATTTAGCACTCTCAAAGCCAAGCTGAATGTAGTGTCCAGCTCTCTCCTTGGGACCAGACTGAAAGCTTTCGGCAAACTTGTCAGCTCCACAATCTACAGGTTTGCCGTAAGTTGAAACCCTTAGAGCTGGACATCTTTGGCCACCATGGTGATGAGTATTGTATGTGATATAACCTACTATGTGCTCTAGGTGAGAGAAGGAAACCTATGCAGTACAGAGAGCTAGAGGTGCTGCCAGCAGCTGGACCCTCAGAAGACAGTACATCACATCACATCAACCATGTCTTCCTCCATAGCTCCTGGGGATGCTTGTAGTTACCCACCTTGGCTCAGGATGACTGACTTGAGCTGATGACTGGCTCATAATGATGACATTGATGACTGACACCAGGCAGAAAGGAAGAACTCTCTTATCTATTTGTAAACTTTATCTTTAACAAGAAAAATGATGAAGCATTCTTCAGAAATGTGACAAAAGACATGAAAGGTAAAGGCGAGACTCAGTCTCCACTCCATTGAGACTGTGTTCTGCTGAGAGAGACAGGCTGTCAGATAAGACTCAAACAATAAGTACCACTGCAACACTGTCTAATAAAAACTAGCATCAGTGTGATGAGCCCTAATCTTTACAGAAGGATTAATATGGGCAGGACATGATTCAAAGTATACATACTGATTTACTTAATCCTTCAACTTATGCCTGTTTTTTTTTTTTTATTATATGCCTGTTTAATTTTTTTTTGTTTGTAATTCTTTTTTATTATTATTATTTTCTTTATTTACATTTCAAATGCTATCCCGAAAGTTTCCCATACCCCTCCCCTCACCTCTGTTCCCCTACCCACCCACTCCCACTACTTGGCCCAGGCCTTGCCTTGTGCTAGGTCATATAGAGTTTGGAAGACCAAGGAGCCTCTATTCCCACTGATGGCCGATTAGGCCATCTTCTGCTACATATGCAGCTAGAAACACAAACCCAGGGGGTACTGGTTAGTTCCTGTTGTTGTTCCACCTACAGGGTTGCAGCCCCCTTCAGGTACTTGGGTACTTTCTCTAGTTCCTCCATTGGGGACCCTGTGTTCCATCCAGTAGCTGGCTGTGAGCATCCATTTCGGTGTTTACCAGGCACTGGCATAGCCTCACAAGAGGCCGCAATATCAGGGTCCCTTCAGCAGTATCTTGCTGGCATGAGCATTAGTATCTAGGTTTGGTGGCTGATGATGGGATGGACTCCCGAATGGGGTACTCTCTGGATAGTCCATCCTTTCATCTTAGCTCTAAATTTTGTCTCTGTACCTATAACCTTTCATGAGAGTTATGTTCCTTATTCTAAGGAGGAATGAAGTATCCACAAATGGTCATCCTTCTTGATTTTCTTCTGTTTTCCATAATGTGTCTTGGATATTCCAAGTTTCTGGGCTAATATCCACTTATCAGTGAGTGCATATCTAGTGACTTCTTTTGTGATTGGGTTACCTCACTAAGGATGATATCCTCNAAATACATCCATTTGCCCAAGAATTTCATAAATTCATTGTTTTTAATGGCTGAGTAGTACTCCATTGTGTAAATGTACCACAGTTTCTGTATCCATTCCTCTATTGAGGGACATCTGGGTTCTTTCCAGCTTCTGGCTACTATAAATAAGGCTGCTATGAACATAGTGGAGCATGTGTCCTTATTACCAGTTGGAAGATCTTCTGGGTATATGCCCAGAAGAGGTATAGCTGGATCCTCCGGTAGTACTATGTCTAATTTTCTGAGGAACCGCCAGACTGATTTCCAGAGTGGTTGAACAAGCTTGCAATCCCACCAGCAATGGAGGAGTGTTCCTATTTCTCCACAACCTCACCAGCATCTGCTGTCACCTGAATCTTTAATCTTGGCCATTCTGACTGGTGTGAGATGGAATCTCAGGGTTGTTTTGATTTGCATTTCCCTGATGGCTAAGGATGTTGAACATTTTTTCAGGTGTTTCTCAACCATTCGATATTCCTCAGTTGAGAGTTCTTTATTTAGCTCTGTACCCCATTTTTTAATGGGTTTTTTTGAGTTTTTGGAGTCCAGTTTCTTGAGCTCTTTGTATATATTGGATATATGTCCTCTATCGGATTTAGGATAGGTAAAAATCCTTTCCCAATCTGTTGGTGGCTTTTTTTTGTTTTGTGTTTTTTTTAAGGCAAGAAATCAAAATTGAAAGAAAGATATGTAAAGCCAGCCTTCCTGGCTATGCTCTTAAGTACTACCTGGAGTTGTATCCAGCTCTTTATTAATACGTATTGAATGTCCACTCATTGCTAACTACCACGTCACTTTCAGTTAACTCATGAAATTGTCTAGTGATACAATTGTGCCTCTATATACTCATTTGTAATAAAAGGGGCATAAAACTGAGCTCACACAGTTGTGGGGATTTAAAGTCCATTTATAAATAATGATGGAACTGAGGTTCAAGGTATTTGTGTGACCATTCTAAGGTCTAAGGTCACCTATCGGATCAAGATTCAAACCAAGGTGAGCTGACACCAAATTTAATACTCTCACCCCTACCCAAGGATGTCCCATCAAATAGCTAGCAACTAAATGATAAATAAGTGGTCTCATCTATTGATTTAACGCTAAAGTTTAGAAGTGAGATATTATTCACAAAGGGAAAGCATTTTCAGTGTTTGAAAGGAGGAACAATATGAGGGGAGAGCTGGTATTGGAAGCTTCTGGAAGTAATGAACCCCAAGGCTTTCCTGGAGTAAGTCTGAAAGCAGAGGCATCAGGAGGCTCTGCAATGTGCCTCTCAGTCCTTGAGCCCGTCCCTCGAAACCCATTTGCCAGCCAGGGAATAATCCTGATTTAAATGACATTTCTGGAGGGAATTCCCAGAAGAGAGAAAATAATAAAAGTATTTCTCTGTCGATTCTTCTCCCTGTATTTAACTTTGGGGAATATCTTTGCTAACAGAGAAAAGCACACCAAGGAACCATTACCACTGATACAAGGAGAGAACGGATGGAAGAGCCCCTCAACCACATCCTGCCAGTATCAACAGTTTAACTAAAGATAATAGCTATAACCTCCTCACGGTTCCACTTTCTCGGCTGCTGGCACACACTTCTTCATTTCCTCATTAGGTTTATGGAGTGCTCCTTGGTATATTTGCTCAATATGGTTTTACTTTCAACTGGTGCATCTCCAGGATGAACAGGGGCACCCACCTCTTCTACCAAAAGCAGTTAGTAAAATAAAAGAGTGTATGAGATGGACCAGTGGCCTAAGCCAAGAACCTGGCTAATACCATTATGCAGACATGGTGAGTTCTCACCCACTGTGACCCTCTTGTTTTTCAAGAGTGAGGCCAGCCAGGTATGAATCACTAACACTAAATCCATTCATGGTATCTTCTTGCTTCATGCCTGGTGCCTCTGTACCTTATGGGAATTTTTCTTTTTTAGAACCAGAGCCCTTTCTTCTTTATTATAGTTCCATTAGTATGTCTGACCCTAAATAGGCTCCACAGCCCCAAGTCTATCCTGATCTCTTTTTGTTCCCTTTCAATTTTAACATGTTAAACACTCTGCATCCCAGTGTCTTACACAAAGATAATTATTAGAAGAAAAACCCCACTCAGACAATTATTGAAGCAATACCACACTTGACCTCATCTCTCTCCCAGGATTATCTGCATTTCATCAATCACTTCTCAGAGTTGGGAATGCTTTCAGTTAGAGAGTAAGCTCACTTTTAGCAATGGGATGGAGGTTGGACGTTGTGGAAACGCAGGGTGGAGGCATAAAACCAAGTCCACATCAGTATGGGGATTAAGCAAGTCAGCTAGCAATTGTCATTAAACTTTCTGAAGACTGCTAAGTACTCCATAGACAGAAACGTTTTCATGACTTCTCTGTTTGCTTTGTGCACAGGTAAACTTACCTACCAGCGATTTTACCCAAACACCTGAGACGTGAAGAAAAGGGAAGGCCTAGTGAACCTAAGTCCAGGGGGATCACCCTGTGTGAGTTCTAGCCACAAAAACACAACCCCTATGATTGCGTGAAATAAGAAAAGTTGTCTGTAACACTGGTACCCTAGTTTTCTGATTCCTATTCCGTAGGTTGTCAAGTCAATATAATACGATCCAATAAAGTCAGGGGTACTAAGGGACCAATCCAAGTATGAAGCACTCTCAGTACTGAAATGATAGCTATATCCAAGATGGTAATATATAAGCTGATAAGACTTTCTGGAATTTGAACTAGAGTTCTGTCTTGAGTCTTCGCAAATCTAAATTATCTCCCCCAAATGGAGGTTTTCTAACTTTCAGATGCTTCAGCCTTCCAAGCAAGACACTAGGGGATTTTCCTTTCTTTCACAGTGTCTCGCTCCCAGGATTCTTAGACCATTAGAGCCCACCTGGATTATGAATGTGCTCAGCTCTGAACCTTTAGGATTAGCTACATTATAAGAGCAGCAGGTCTGTTCCATTCCTGATCATGGTGTCACAGGGAATACCCAGCATCCAAGTTCATCACTTTATTCTACAGAAGTGAGAACCTAGGCCTAGGTGACAGCCGTGTGCCTGCTCTGAGACACATCTGAGATTCTCACCTGAGTCTATAATTGTCTCTGTGCACTAACTATGCAGCTTCCCTTCCCTGAGCGGTACACGCCATCAGCACTAACATAACTGGTAGCTACCCTTTCATAAAACTATGCTGGTTGGTCACTTCTCCCTGAGAAAACCAAGGGCTCTGATGCCCAGTATTTTATTCTCCGTTTTCCCTTACCCAGTTCTTCTCTAATTTGTTTAAGTTCAAGGCAAAGCTAGGACCAAAAGGCCCCTTCAACACTTTCCCATTGATCAATGAAAGGGATGAATGAATGATTGAATGGATGAATGAATGAATGAATGAATGCTCAAATATTTGTTACAGACACTGTTTTGGTCTATTGCCTGATATTCCAATGTTCTCTCCCTTCGGATGTAACCACTGTGATAAGCATGGGGAGGGGAGGAGATGCTCCCTGCCTAGTGGAAACACCAAAGGCCACCTGCAGTGTGTTTGGTGACCATGAGCTATCAGAGCTGGAGTGGCTGGGTTGAGAAGAGACCTTAACATGTGACTAGGAGCAATGCTGCCCCTTTCTGGACATCCCCACCGTGATATGGTTGATGACAGGAGGCAGAGCATACAGCTTGACTGGTTGCCAAACATCTGGGCTCAAAACCAAGCAGAAGAGTGACTCAAATCAAAGGAAAGCTAACTGGAGATAGTTTCCATGCCTACTATGTGCATCCAGACTGCCATGGTGATGCAGACATCAGTGTGCATGCTCAACCCCCAAATCCCACAGCTCTCTGTGCCAGATGCCTGGTGCTATATTAATCCATGAGTCGTGTTTGGACCTGAGCATCTGTTGGCATTTGCTGATGTGCAAAAGAAAAAGAAGAAAGAAAAAACCATACTAAAACTATGAATTGTTTCACCAGCTTTTGTGGTGCCTTTAGTCTGCTCTCCTGACAAAGGCTGAGGAAAGCTCTCTCTTCGCCTCCAGTGGTTTCTAACATGCTCATGCCTCCTGCATCATGCTGTGTCAGAACGCAGGAGACTGGGATGCTCCTTACCCATAATTCCAGGGAGAGGATGAGGTGAACTCACCAGAAGCTTCTTTTGTCCCAAGCCATGGCTCATAGGCAGGTAACACCAAGAGGCCATCCCCAAACACAGTAGCTCCAAAGGTGCCAAGAAAAAAGGGTAGAATATTTCTTTTGTTTCTGGACAATGGCGTTGGATTGACAACTTGCTGTAGTTATGATTCTGTATCCTTTTGTAAAAATGATCTTATCTCTTAACGTGGAGCAGGCAGAAGAGCACCAAGTAGCCTCCTGGCTGACAGGCCCCTTTCTAATCCCAGCACAACCTTAACAAGCCTGGAGAAAGCCAAGGGACTTGCTGCTAGCTTGCTTGAGGCGATTCTCTGTTTTCATCGTTCAGTGAGGAAAACAACTAGTTTGACTGAAGAGGAGGGACTTGTCCATGAGTGACAGGGTCTCCCATGGTTGAAAGTCCCTGGCTCTTGCTATCAAGGTTCTGTAGGCCCAGCAACGGGGATACTTCTTCTTGGCTTGCTTGTTTTCACAAGGTGGCCCTGCCAAGCTTGGCATGATCAAGAGGGTCCCCCAAGGGATTCACCCTCCCCCCATGATACTCAGGAAATGGAACATGCATGCTCATCAGATGAAGATCTCACAGGGAGGGAAGCAGGAGAGCTCCTAGGCCAGGCTGGCTTGTGGTCTTTCTAGAAGAAGGGTGCATGTGGATACTTAGGTTTTGAGGTTCTAGGCTTGGTGGCTGAAAACCTCTTGGTGTTTTCCCATTTAAATCTACTGAAGAACTAGAGAAGTGACTTTACCAGCTAAGGTACTTACCTGGTACCTACCATAAGCTACCTACCATATTTCCTTATTGCCTGAACCTAGCCAGTTAGGGGATCTTTGGCCCAATAACATGCCCCATGCCCTATATTTCTGCTTTTTCTTTTCCCATGTATTTACAAACCAAGAATTAAGGTTAAAACTCCTATGTAAAACACACCACTGTCCTAGAGAGTAAAAGTTTCCTGGTTGGTAGATACACGACCTGTGGCTTTGCTAGTGGAACCTGGACCTGATTTTCATCCTACTGAGTGGTACCCCTGGTTTTATAGAAGCATTGCAATACTTCATCACGCCCAAATGAAGTTCCTAGTCCTAGTCTGAATGACCTCTGTCTTCTCTTTTGATACCAATTTGTAACCTCCTGGATCTATGCAAGAATAAAGGTTTTAAGATGTTGAAGACAATAGTTCCGCCAGGTATGGTAGCTCTGGTGTAGAATGTCAGCACTCTGGATACTGAGTCATTCATACCTTGAATTTACACCTAGCTATGGCTTCATGAGTTCAAGGCCAGGCTGGGCTATATAATGAGAGTCTTAAAAAAGAAAAAAAAAAAGAAAAGAAAAAAGAAAAAGAAAGAAAAAAAGAAAAACCAAAAGACTAAGCTGTTGATCTTGTCCTCAACACAGACATGAGAAAAAATGGGCTGGCAGAGGGCCCACATGTCCACCTTTCTTCATTGTTCTTTGAACTCTGATCAATGCCTTTGGCTCACATTTACACCCTTGTTTTGTTTCCTCATTGGACTCTCTACCTTCATTGTTACCAGTGTTACCTACCTGCCACAAGATGGAAACTCAGAGCTTCCAAAACTGATGTCTCTACCCTTCCAGTGCCAATCCTTCCATGGAATTCTGTGACCCAAAGATCACCCTCAAAGTACACAGTGGAATTTCTCTACCAGAGAAGATCTATTTCTGCAAAAAATCTTCAAGTTGTCATTTCCATTTTAAAAAGGAGATGATAAAAAGCACACACACACACAAGCCATTATTTGTAAAGTGCCTACAGATGATGAAGAGGAATACATACCAATATCCACACACATAAACACATAGGAGTGAGTGGCCACATGTGGATATGTCACCCAGGGAGGCCAAGACAAACCTCTCAGATGAGGAGAGCAATTGAATACTAAGGAAAACTTCAGGAATCAAGGAGGATTTCAGATTTCTTCTCGACATTCTTTACATCCATCTCTGCAGATTTATTTTTCAAATGCATTTTTTTCAAACTTCCATTCGAATTTGATTCCTACATTAGCTTCAAAACACAGTCACATGGGTAGCAGACACACAGAGGTTACCAAGCAGGGGTCTCATTGTGGTATGAAAATGATTGCTAGCTGGAAAGGGTGATTTTTTTTTCTCCCTAGACCTCTTCTGGTATTGCTTAGCTAAATAAACTCTGACACCTCAGTGTTCAATATCTTCAATTCTTTCCAGAGTTGACTAGTATTCCTTAGCTATATTATTTTAAATGTAGGTGGATACTTGGAATAATGAATACCATGTCCAAGAGGGCCACCACCACCACCATTACTATCATCCTTTTCTTTCGAGAACATTTTTGCAATGACTCAGTTATACCTATTCCCATTCGTTTAGACGCGAACAATCGGAGACTGTCCTAATTTTGTAAGCAGGACTGTTGATAGATTCTAAATAATAGTGACAATGAATTTGAATACCCTCATCTCTAAACTTCCCAGGAATAAAGGGGTAGCTAACTTCCTATGAGCTGTTAGTCTGAGAGGATCATGAGTCATCCCCAATACAGTATAAGCAATTGATCCTGCTGTTGGCTGCTCATGAGAACTAGCTGGTAAGGCATGATTATCGAAGGTATCATATGTGCTAATGACAGGACAAAGAGAAAGCAAACTGGAACTTCATTGGATACCTTCTTCCCACTGGCAAGCCTTCTAGGGTACTATGCAGAATACTGGAGAAAACCTGCCATCAACAATAGTCTTTCTTTGCTATGGGTTCTGGGTATGGCATTAGTTACCAGCCAAGCAAGATATGCCCAGTAGGGCAATAGTGGCAAGTTTCTTATAAATATAATCAACATCCTTTTGATGGGAGTTAGGACTCATTCCACAGGAGAAAAGTCACATTTGTTAATGTCCATTGCCATCAAAAATCCATGGCTGGGGAAGTCCTAGGCCCTACTGTAGACATTATTGCTGTTGATTTGCTCCATGAATATGACATGCTCATTACGTTACATGCTGGCTTCCAAATACTTATATTTTTACTCATAGAGGAACATTGCAGAAAAAGGGGGTATGGTAGAGAAATTCAGAATCACAAGAATCACAAGCAATGGAAGTAATGTAGAAGGTTGACTTCCAAGAACTACATGGCTCCTGAACTCACAACAATCATGATCACATGCACAAGACTGGACTTGTCAACTCCTGTCACAGAGGAAAAGACTTATAAGACCCCGCCTTTCTCCTAGGATTTAAGTATGATTAATGTTTGATGGAAGGAGACTTTCTTCAGTGGTGTAGCCATCTTTCAGGTACCCATAGGTCTGTAAACTAAGCCTCCTCTACAATCCTGTGAGCAACCCAAGTAAAATTCAACATGACACCAAAACAAACAAACAAACAAACAAACAAATGAAAACAAATACAAATCATTTAAAAGACTTGGAAATACAAGGAAATAAGAATGGATCAATTCACATTCTTCTACATGCTAACCTCCAATTGAACCAGCACCATTTGTTGAAAATGCTGTCTTTTTTCCACTGAATGGTTTTAGCTCCTTTGTCAAAGATCAAGTGACCATATGTGTGTGGGTTCCTTTCTGGGTCTTTAATTCTATTCCATTGATCTACCTGTCTGTCACTGTACCAGTACCATGCAGTTTTTATCACAATTGCTCTGTAGTACAGCTTAAGGTCAGGGATGGTGATTCCACCAGAGGTTCTTTTATTGTTGAGAATAGTTTTTGCTATCCTAGGTATTTTGGTATTCCAGATGAATTTTCAAATTGACTTTTCTAACTCTGTGAAGAATTGAGTTGGAATTTTGATGGATCAAGAACCTCCACATAAACCAGAGACACTGAAACTTATAGAGGAGAAAGTGGGGAAGAGCCTTGAACATATGGGCACAGGGAAAAAAATCCTAAACAGAAAACCAATGGCTTGTGCTGTAAGATCAAGAATCGACAAATGGGACCTCATAAAATTGCAAAGTTTCTGTAAAGCAAAGGACACTGTCAATAAGACAAAAAGGCCACCAACAGATTGGGACAAGATCTTTACCAATCCTAAATCTGATAGAGGGCTAAAACCCAATATATACAAAGAACTCAAAAAGTTAGACTCCAGAGAATCAAATAACCCTATTTTAAAAAATGGAGTACAGACTAAACAGAATTCTCAACTGAGGAATACTGAATGGCTGAGAAGCACCTAAAGAAATGTTCAACATCCTTAGTCATCAGGGAAATGCAAATCAAAACAACCCTGANATTCCACNTCACACCAGTCAGAATGGCTAAGATCAAAAACTCAGGTGATACCAGATGCTGGCAAGGATGTGGAGAAATAAGAACACTCATCCATTTCTGGTAGGATTGCAAGCTGGTACAACCACTCTAGAAATCAGTTTGGCAGTTCCTCAGATAATTGGACATAGTACTACTGGAAGATCCAGCAATACCTCTGCTAGGCATATACCCAGAAGATGCTCCAACATGTAACAAGGACACATGTTCCACTATGTTCATAGCAGCCTTATTTATAATAGCCAGAAGCTGGAAGAACCCAGATGTCCCTCAACAGAGTAATGGATTCAGAAAATGTGGTACATTTACACAATGGAGTCCTACTCAGCTATTAAAAACAATGAATTCATGAAATTCTAAGGCAAATGGATGAGACTAGAAAGTATCATCCTGAGTGAGATAACCCAATCACAAAAGAACACACATGGTATGCACTCACTGATAAGTGGATATTAGCCCAGAAGCTCAGAATACCCAAGATACAATTTGCAAAACACATGAAACTCAAGAAGAAGACAACCAAAGTGTGGATACTTCAATCCTTCTTAGAAGGGGGAACAAAATACCCATAGAAGGAGTTACAGAGACAAAGTGTGGAGCAGATACCGAAGGAATGACCATATAGAGACTGTTCCATCTAGAGATCCATCCCATAAACAACCACCAAACCCAGACACTATTGTGGATGCCAACAAGAACTTGCTGAAAGGAGCCTGATATAACTGTCTCCTGAGAGGCTCTGCCAGTGCCTGACAAATACAGAAGTGGATGCTCATTGCCATTCATTGGATGGAGCACAAAGTACCCAATGAAGGAGCTAGAGAAAGTACCCAAGGAGCTAAAGGGGTTTGCAGCCCCATAGGAGGAACAACAACATGAACTAATTAGTACCCCCAGAGCTCCCTGGGACTAAATCACCAACCAAAGAATACACACGGTGGGGACTCATGGTTGCAGCTGCATATGTAGCAGAGGATGGCCTAGTCGGCCATCGATGGGAGGAGAGGCCCTTGGTCCTGTGAAGGTTCTATGCCCCAGTATAAGGGAATGCCAGGGCCAGGAAGTGGGAGTGGGTGAGTTGGTGAGCAGGGGGAGGTGAGGGGATAGGGGGTTTTCGGCGGGGAAACCAGGAAAGGGGGATAACATTTGAAATGTAAATAAAGAAAATATTTAATTAAAAAAAGACATGAAAATAGAAAGGGGAAACCATGAGAAGAAAGAAAATAGGGAAAGTGAGAGTGGTAGAATGTGAATAACAGAAATATATTGTGTACATGTGTGCAAATGTCATAATGAACCTCACTGTTGTATACAATTAATACATTAAGAAAAACATTAAAAAAATAAAACCACACCAACTTCTCAGGCACCAAAGCCTACTGCAAGACTGTCTTACCTATAAAGATAAGGCACTCTTCGAAGAATAACTGTCAAGGGGCAAAAATGTGAAAATTAATAAAAAATGTGGCTTGCCCTCCACATTTGACCTTCACAGAAATGGACACCAGGCTTCACTTTTATGGCCTTGAATTTGGGTCTTGCCCGGACTTCCTAATGCTACTCACGTCCTCTCTAATTCAGTATTTATGTCAGTACCCAAAGCTAGTCCCATGTCCTTTCTGCCTACCATCCATATGCACATCAGGCTTTACACTGTAGGCAGCTCACAAAGCCATCCTTCTTCCATAACAACGGTGCACTCATAGCATCAGCTCACAATGTACCTGGGGTA
The DNA here is from genome assembly GCF_900095145.1 of Mus pahari. Lineage (NCBI taxonomy): Eukaryota > Metazoa > Chordata > Mammalia > Rodentia > Muridae > Mus > Mus pahari. The sequence goes on along the minus strand of NC_034597.1, from coordinate 14,483,112 downwards.
GGAAGATCTTCAGGTCATTCAAAACAAGTGGGAAGGATCTTAGGCCTTGGGATCATGGAGACCAACAATACCTTTAGGTATCCGCATAAGAGGAGTTGGCCCCAGAAGAGCACATATGCCCTTTGAATGTGTTACTCTACTTCATTACACCTGGTTGTTGGCACCCTAACATGTATGTGACACTTATCCAAACAGAATCACCTGACTCTCATACTGTGAGGTGCACATGAATGTATCAAGAATCTTTCAGTAACAGGAGGCAGGTTTCTTTAAGGGAAAAATTGGTGTTTGGGGATATTGGTGTCTTTGTCCCACCTCATCCATAAAACCTTCTACGACAACCCTGGCCTGCCCTGCCCTTGTTTTTCTGCCTCTCTGTCTTCCCTATTCCCAGCTCCCCTCACTTTGGCACATACACAAGACCTTATCTTGCCACAGGATACGTGTTTCATAAACACATCATCCTCCCTGCGAGCCACAAGGGCAAAGACCACGTTTGATATTTATTTTCTATGTCCCAAGGCACACAGCAGAGCATGAGGCCCGGAGCAGGCTCGGGATCTGGACCTGTTGAACTGAGTTGAATTTTAAGGATAGTTTGCTGTTGCCAGTGACAATGTTATTCAGAGAATCATCAAAAGGCAGAGCTGGCTGCTTCTCCCATCCCCCCCCCCCCAATCTCATCCAGATGAAGACTACGGGCCTTCACACTTTTAAGTGCTAGTTAGGAATCAGAACCAGAAAGCAGCTGGTGACTTTCAACAAAGAGCAGATTGTATTTCAGCAATGGATTGTGGGAATTGATAGATTAGCCACCAGAGACTCTTGGCCAAACCCTTTGGTGTTATCTGGAATAAAAGGGTAATTCAGAGATATGCCAAGTATCAATTTCCAATTACTCTCTCCTGACACAATTCTGCCTCTTGCAGAAACTCCCAGGGGATCTGCTGTCCCCTATCAGCCCAGATCTGGCTCAGCTTTCAGTCAGACAGGTACCACTAGGCAGCACCCTGTTTGGCCTCAGCGTGACAGTGTCCTCCTTTGACACACAGGTTCCCTTTTGAAGTCTTCAGTATTGGCTTACAATCTCACTGGAGAGCCAGCTGAAGTGTGAAAGGCCTTTTAATATTATACTGTGAACAACATGTGTCAGGACGGGATGGGGATGGCTCTAACACCTGCAGCAAGCTGCTGTCACCAAGGTTTCCCAAACCTTAATTTGCATCTGGATGTTGAATGTGGAAACAAAGACTCCTGCCTGACTTGTACAACTTCAACTGTAACCAGCAGGGGAAAGAAATAAGAGTCCCCACGGTTTTGACTTTGATATTCAAACACAGAACAGCATTTCCACCCTCCAGATCACAGACAGCCGACCACAAACTAATTTTTAAAATCTTTGGTATTAGAGAATGTAAAAACTGAGGATCTGCAAAAAGCCAGAAATCACATGTCTCCTTTATTACAAAGTAATGGAACAGAATTTGGAAAGACCAGGAAACATCTCCAGGTCCGTAAATCAGCCCCATTGGAAGAGAGCGCAAATGGCTAGCACCTGGAATGAGCCTTCATCTGCAGCAGGGGCTCAGCCTAAAGAATAGAACTCCGGGCCAAGGCTCCAGACCGCGCTCTGTGATTAATGACTTGAGCGAAAGGTCTCAGTTGAGACTGAACAATTAGCTTGTTCCCTGCACGGCCCAGAACTCTGCACAGCGGAACTATGTCTTCCCTGATTGTTCAGATTGACCTAAATGCAAGCCAGCCCAAGGAGCCTCGGATGTGTCATTGTCAGGCCGTGGTGGTCAGGAGGGGCCTGGCATTCATCAGGATTACTTTAGTCAAAATCATCTGCGTCGACTCTGCCTGCATGCCACAACCTTTACGCTCCTTTTCAAGTTCAAGAACCATCTTAAATGAGGCCATAGCATTGGCCTCAATCTGTTGGTGGGGAGGGAGGAGCCCTCATCTCAGAGGATTACAAAGGGACAGCATATGGCCTGGATCATTTCTGTTCATTCGAAGAAAGAAAAAAAAAAACTTCTAAGGGAAATTGAAGACCCTTGAGATTAATGACTCCTCCTGCCCGGCTTGTATTATCCACCTCCCAATAGTTTGCTCTGCTCTCTTTTGTGTCTTCCAAAGCATTTTGGTTACACCAGTCTCTCCCCCTATAATCAGTAGTTAGACTCGGCAAGAGCTAGCGCTTCATGCAAGTCCCCTCGATGCTTTCCCTTTCAAGTGGTGGGCTGATGATGAGCAGGCTAGTAGTTCCAGAGCCTGATTCTGAAGGTGCAGGTACAGGGAGGGGAATAGTCAAGGGGTCAGGCTTCCTTGTTTTCCATCTCTTCAAACTGCTTTGATCGGGGTGGAGGAGTGGCGGGGGGACAGGTCTACCAAAAGTAGATAGTGCCCACATTCCAGAAGGGTTTGGAGGGGCCTGAGCAGCCAACCACCCTGCAGACCGCCTGCTATACCGACACATAGCAGGTCTCCTTGGTCTGCTACCTCTTGGCTCTCAACTTTGTCTACAAGCACTTTCCTCAGTGAAAGTGCCTACCTTTAGAAGCTGAAAAGCACGAATAAAACACAAAGAACCTGATAGTAACTATAGAGGTGGCCGCACTCAAACCTATGGGCCTGCAAGCCCCAGAGAGCCTCCATGTCCCCAGCTATACAGTTACCGGGTTGCAGTGTCGGACTCAGGTGTTATGTGGATTCTGGACTGAGTCATTTCTCTTGACTTTCTAATTTTGATGAATATATTTTAAAAATATATTTATACACACACACACACACACACACACACACACACACACACACACACACTGAGATAGAAACAAAAAAGAGATGTCCAGACTGAGGGAATTATAATAGTGTTCCTTTACTCCTGGTATAAGAACAAGGCAGCCCCATGTCCTTCCTCGACCTGTGTGGCTGCTCTGGGGTGAAGCAGGCATTGCATCCTTCACTCTGCATTCTCCTCATGCTCTTGGCAACCCCTGACACATCACATTCTCCGCATCAATAAGGACCAGTGCCAGTTCACACTAAATTGCCTTTGACTACATTTAACTGATCTAGTGTTTTTTTATGATTCTTTCCTGTTGTACCATTTTTCACTTTTGACTTTATAATTCTCTGCTGACTTTAAATAGCACTTCACCAGACTACCCTGGATGATTCTTAATAGAGATTTAGGGGGTAGGTTGTGTTGTGGTTAGGATTCAGATTCTCCTTCAGCAACAAGGAGAAATTAACTAGGTGGTTTTGTCCCGAGTGCCCATTTATACACAGAATGGACGGAGGGTTTATCTTCTTCAGAGCCTTGTAATCATGACACTGCAAGATGATGTTCAAGAAATAAAAAGTTTGCAGTGATAGCTACCACACCACAAAACCACCGTACATGTTCCCTGCAGCTTTGCGTGGCTGGGATAATAGACCAGACAGCAGTTGAATTACTTACTGAATGGCAGGGAAGATTTGTCGGAATTCTATCCTATGACCCAAACAAGGCTCGGTCCCCTGAAGAGGGAGAGCTAACGACTCACATGACCGTATGCCAACATTTCAGTGTTCCTTGTTGTGACGCCATCGCCACAGTCTCTGGTCTCTACTGAGTCCTTCCCAGAAAACACTGAAGCCAGGTGGCCTTCAGCTCCTGGAAGAGGTGCTATGAGGAAGAAAAGAATTAGATAGAAAGTCCCTAAAACAAACTGCGTGTGTGTGTGTGTGTGTGTGTGTGTGTGTGGTTGGGTAATGCATTTGTTTGCATGTGCATGGGGCCAGCAGAAGACAACATCATGTGACAATTCCTTAGGAGGGAGCCAACGTTTTTTCTGAAGGGGTGTAAAGTCTCTCACTGGTCTAGAGATAACCTGTTAGGTTAGACTGGCCACCAAGGCCCAGGAGCCGCATGTCCCTGCTTCCCCAGCACTTAGGTTCCAAGAACACTCATCTTTACTTCTCTGTGAGTTCGGGGGACTGGGATAGAGTACAGGTCCTTGGCCTTGAATGACAAGAGTGAGCTCTTCTGCTTGAGCATTTTTTAAAAATGGAATAGCTGTCCTGAATTAATTATGTTTTGAAAATACAAAATCACTAATTCAGTAAGGACTTGAATTGTGTCATCATGTAGAGATCATTTCAACAGAACAAAGGCAGATTCCCTTCCCCACCAGCTTTTGTACATCTGCAGGCTGTCACAAAGCTTGCAAACAGACAAACCCTTTCTTCTTCCTCATCCTGGTACATTGCTCTGCCTCCTCCTCCTCCTCCAGCTGCAGAAAGTGCTACTGAGAGCTCAGTTTTCTTCTGCATGGCTCTCTTCATGGGATGGAGACTCTGTAAAACATGCTGGTTCATGTCACATTTTCAACGCCATCATATGGTGGGACCATTCAGGAAGTTTCCCTTTCTCTTGATTTTGTAATTTAATCCACAGTAAATACCACTCTCCTTTATTTAACGAATCATCTTGGTTGGTCCCAGATTTGTGGACTGCTTTGTTTTGTTTCAGTGCTATAGGCTAAGTGACAGACATGGTCCCACGGCTCTGGGCATGGTCACTTGCTTTTCCTGGGGTAAAATCCTATGACGCTTGGATCTTTGACTTGTTACCTATTCAAACTGACTAGAAAATGTTTGTTTCTGCATAAATATGCTAGTTCACATTTCGACTAAAATAATTTTTGGAGGTTCTACTGCTCTGTGCTTTTTCAGTTCTTGCTATTGCTGTAGTTTTAAACTTCTGCTCAACCAATGGACAAAAAAAAGTGCATTTTATGATTTCCATGTACATATATTATGTTTGTTTCTTTAAAAACAAGAGAGTGTCTTTTCAATAATTTGAAATGAAATTCTTTTTTAAAAAAAAAATAGGTATGAGTGATGGGGGCAGTCTTGCAGAGGACCCTTGTTTGGTTGCCAGAACGTTAGTGGCACTTCATAACTGTCTGTAACTCCAGTTGCAGGGCATCCAGCACCCTCTTCTACTTCCATGCACACTAGACATGTATACACCTGTCAAAACATTCATGTAACAAGATAAAAATAAATATATATTTTAAAAATCACCGTGAAGTACAATCTTTGCACAGAGTAGATATGAGTCCATGTCTCCATGGATACCATGTAGACAGATACATGCAAGTCACTGTACCTGTGTTATCCTTACATCTGCTACCCATCTGCATATTTACAGTGGCAGTGGCAAGCTCGGTCCTGTGAGCCAAATCTAACTCACCACCTGTTTTTCTAAATAAAGCTTTATTGGAACACAGCCATGCCCACTTGCTTACATACCAGCTCTGAACACTTATACTCTATGGCAGGAGTTTTGGGTAGTCAGAAAAGACCATCTGTCCGGCAGAGCCTGAAATGCTTACCAGGCCTTTACAGTAGAAGGTCACTGACCCATGACTTAGAACATCTCCATTTATAGACATGGATGCCCCACACTGCATGTGCCCCCTCAAATCAATTCCTCCTGAATGTCATCCTTTATGAAATGCTTTCAGCTTCCACAAGGGCACTCGGACAGACAACCTAGGCATCATCGCATACTCTTTTCTCTAATTCACTGCCAGTCACAGGGACTCCCCAGTTATTCAGCCTTCCTATCTGTGCTCTAAGTCCCTTTCTCTGCATCCTCTTCCATCTCTCTGTCTCAAGCTTTCCACTTGCATAAACAAGCCTCGAAACTAATGAACAAGCCCCCAGCTTTCCTCATTCTCTCAGGCAAACAAGACACCAGACCACTTCTAACCTTTTTCCGTATATAGATCTGAATTTCTGTGTGCTATCTCTCCCTAATCTTTAAGGTTCCTGAAAGACCGCTGCCATCTCTGCACATGCCAACAAAACCTTCCACAGCAGAAACCCGACAGTGATTTGGACTGACGTGGCAGGTCATTCGTGGCTACCATACCACTTGCCAGTAGGGTCTAGACAAAGTAGCTACTCACCTACAGCTAGGGCTGAGAAAGACCAGGGCAAAGAGGCTCTCACTGATATCATTTAATGCAGTGCTTTTCAAACTTCTATGTGCAGAAGACTCCCAAGAGCTCACTCAATTCAAAACAGCCATGTGAGGAGCCACCACAACTCCACAGAGTCAGAATCTTCAGAAAAAGGATGCTAACACGATCATGTTGTGAATGTGCTTCTTAGCAGATTCTTACAGAGGCTAGATAGAGAAGTCCTTAACTATTGTCAGCATCCTACCGCAGACATTATCCCACCCTACCATATCAGCCACGATGGACCAGTATATCCCAGCCATTTCTGTACTTGCCTTATCTATTATAGGCTTGTTCACTTTCCCCCACAGGCCAAGAAAAAGCCTGGTTTGAAGGTAAAGCTGATATTCATCCCCTCTCCCTCTCCCTCTCCCTCTCCCTCTCCCTCTCCCTC
>NC_034597.1:14394453-14475890 GCF_900095145.1 Mus pahari | reverse complement strand
GGAGAGAGAGAGAGAGAGAGAGAGAGAGAGAGAGAGAGAGAGACACGCAGGGAGGAAGGAAGGAAGGAAGGAAGAAAGGAAGGAAGGAAGGAAGGAAGGGAGGAAGGAAGGAAGAAAGAAGAAAGAAAGAAAGAAAGAAAGAAAGAAAGAAAGAAAGAAAGAAAGAAAGAAAGAAAGAAAGAAAGAAAGAAAATGCTAATAGAAGGATTAGAACAAAGACAATACTAATATGGTGCTCTTGGTATTTACTAGAGGTTTTTCTTATTAGACTTAATTTTTTCCTAAAATGTGTGTGACCCATTATCATTCTGCTTGGTAGATAATATAACAAAACAAAATTACCATTCCATTTGACTCAAGGAGAACCTCCAAGGTTCCTTGAGTTTTATAACACCAAGCAAAACACACATTTAAGGATTTTTTTTTTCAGTGTTAGGGGTCTATTTTCCCCAGAGGCCTGTAAGTACTAAAACTGCACTGGAGTGTGTTCTGCTCTCAGTGGGTGAGAAAGTGCAGTCAGTGGGGTATTCACCATTCTTTATTTCCATTTCATGAAGTCACAAGGAATCATCTCTCAGGTGGTTGGTTAATTCACTGGCCACTCAGGAGCCACCTTGTGCTTTCCTCCACATGGCATTTACAATTTCTGACCTGAGGGGTCAGTGTTGCTCACCTATAGCCTGCTCATGGTAGTTTAGTTTATAGGCATGAGATACTTCAGGTCAGGGATGGCAACATGCATCCAGATGTATTTGTTTGCCTCAGTCCCTTGCCACTGCCCCTCCCTCGTTCCCTCCCTCCCTCCCTCCCCCACCTTTACTTCTTCCTCTGTTTGTATGCAAATGAAGCATGTACTTGCTATGTGGGAAAGCACATTCTGCAGTCTATGTGCAGACAGAGGGCAGTCTCAGCTGTGCTTCTACCCCTTCTTCTCCTTGCCCCTCCTGCTTGAGACAAGGTCCCTTTGTTACTCACCTCTTCATATTCCAGGCTAACTAGCCCAACTTCCAGGGATCCTCCAGTCTCTATCTCCCTGAACCATACACAAAAAGACTGAGAAGTATCCCTGTGGCTATGTTGTTCATGAATTTGATTGGGTGTGGGTAGAACAGATGCAAGCATGTAGGGTTCAGTATAGGACAGAACGGGGCCAGCTTTCCCAAGGGACAGGTCATACTGGGAACCTGGAGGGTGCAACATCATAACTTTCTAATCTTCAATTTCATCATATTTTTAAAAAGTGGATAATATCTGCCTTCTGGAGACGTTTCTAGGATTAAATTATATCATCAACATATGTAAAATACCATCGCACTGCCTGGCTTTCGGAGAGTGTTCAGGACATTTAGACTGGTGTTAACACAAGTATCCTGGCTGCGTGCATGCCTTCCTGTGCTCAGTAAATCAATAAGCCGAGCACATGTACACAGACCTGGATTATTCTTCTATGTATCACTTTTTTGCCAAAATAACTGATTCATATGTGTCCCTTCAATAGTGACAGAGTGCAGACAGTTTCCTGCAGATCATCAGCGCAGGGAGATTTAAGTCTGAGGAAGAAAAGGAATGCTTTCACGGAAGGAATTTTCTAATCACTTGGCCATGGGGAAACAAACCTGCAAAGTTTCAAAAGAAGTTATAAATCACCCTCTCCCGGCCTTCGTGCTGGGGGTATAATAGAAGAGTGTGTTTTTAAAATTCAAATACTGAAAGAAACCAATCTTTCTGGACTCTTCTGTTCTTTTCCACCACAATCTAGGTCTTCCTCTTGAAGGAACTATGGTTAAATTTTATTACCATCCTTCTGAAATTGATAAATGTACTTAGAAAGGCAGTATGTGTGTATGTGTGTGTGTGTGTGTGTGTGTGTGCACATGCAATCATGCCACAGTGTGAGTGTGTGTGTGAGAGAGAGAGAGAGAGAGAGAGAGAGAGAGAGAGAGAGAGAGAGAGAGAGACACTGTGGGTGTATTTACATGAAAGGTGGGTATCATCTTTCATCTTAAATGTGAAGAAACTGAAGATTAGAAAGATAGGATGTCATTCACTCAATATCCCAGTGTGAATATGTGCAATTATTCCTTCTTTTTCCCCCTGTGGCTGGAAATCAAGTCTAGGGTCATGTGCCCACATTACTTCATAGCTGTACTGCATACCACCCCCAAGTGGTCCATTTTAAAACCTAATGGTGGTGTTGGTAGTGTGTGTATGTGTGTGTGTGTGTGTGTGTGTGTGTGTGTGTGTGTGTGTGTGTGCTGGGGCATGCCTGCAAAAGCCTGAAGAGTTCATCCATCAATATCCTGGAGTTGTGAGCCTTCCCATATAGATGCTGGGAGCTGAACTGGGGGCTTTTAACAGAAGAGTAAGCACCCCTTGCTTGTCTTTCCAGGCCCTGATTTTTTTTGTGTCTGTTTGCTGGTTACTTTATTATCAATTTCTACATTCTTTCTCTAGCACACATACATCATACATGCCACAATTATCAGTGAATCTATTTCTAAACAATGCTCAAGTTCACCATTCATCTTTTGATTCTACCTAGATAATGTATTATTTTGTAACTTTTAAACAGAAAATCATTTGCAATCAGTCACATATGTCAAATTGTCTCTTCTACTTCAGAAATAGCAACATATTACACATATTATTCAACCTATCATTTATCCCTCTAGTACTGTTTACTGTACAAATTTTACTCAGATATGAAAGTTTGACATTTGATCTCTTTTTCTTTTTTAGTACTTTCAAGGTTTCTTCTTTATTTTCATTTAAAATTCTAATTCATTTATAGTCTATCTTACTGTAAGTGTGGGGTATAGATTCAATTCCCCCCCCCCCGCAATAGCTTCCTATTTGACTTAAGAGCATACATCGAGTAGTTTATTCTTTCCCATTTACTAAGTTCCACATGCAACTTAATCTAGTCCTAGATCTGCTATTTTATTTCATTCATCTGTCGATGTGTTTGAGAGCACCTCATTCTTTTGATTATCATAGCCTTACATTTCAGGACTTGAAGGGTGTCTCAGTCCCACACTGCTTACTTGGAACCAAGCCCCAGCACTCACAGCTGAATATGCTAGCAGCACAACTTTAATCCTGGCACTGTGAAGGCAGAGGCAGGTGAATATGTGATTGGGAGGACGTCCTTCTCTATGCAGAGTTTCAGGGTATCCAGGATGACACAGTGAGACCCTTTCAAAAATGGGGGGTGGGGCGAAGCTGGATAAGCCCTCAGCACTGGAAAATACAAACAAGTGAGGAAACAAATCCAGCACTGCAAAACAGTAGTTATTATAATTCATAACCATAACTGTGTTTGTTATGTAGAAAGACTCCTTTTCCCTTTTAATTTGTTTTAAAAAAACAAAAACAAAAGATATTAAGTTTGATTTTCCCAAACAAATTTTAGATTTTGTTTGGAATTAAAAAAAATTGGTTGATACATAGGTTCATAATAAGTTTATACATTGATAAAATGTAATTGGCATATTAATAGTTTTGAATTTTCCAATAAAATAACATAGCATTTCTGCTCAAATACTGAAGGATTCTAGAGCATATTAAGTTTTTTTTATGACTATAGCATATATACGATCATTGGAGTTACATTACAATATGCATGTATTTTGCTTTTGTAAATGGTAAATGTTTCATTTAAATACTTTCACATCTGTTTTTCTCCTTTTAATACAGAAATGTAAGTGCAATTCCTAGACACTAACACTTTTCCTCAGCTCCTTATCAATTTTTTTTATTAGTTTTTAATCAGGTCTTTCAAGTTTCCAAGAATCAAATCACATAAATAATCTCTACTTGTGAAAGTTTTACAATTGCCTATAATTGCTTTTTTCTATCCTAATTGCATTGGCTAGTATTTCTAGTAAAACATTAATTAGTATTAATGATAACAGATATCCTGTTTTATTTCTACTTTCATAAGAATATATTTGAATTTGCTGTTGGCTGTTGAATGAAGTCAGCTGTATTTGATCATGTTAAGAAAGTATATAATACACCTATTTTCATCAAGAATTATTATTATTATTCATCAAAAGCCCTTATAGTATCTATGAAATTAACATTTTTGATCCTTTAAATAAATAAATGGATAATCTGATACTGAGATCCTATTACATACTTGGGATAAATATTACTTGATCATGATGTTTAATTTTTTATTTATGTTTCCCAACTCTGTTTATGATTGCATTCTTTAGAATTTTTCTGCTTCCGTTTATAATGGTGATGAATGCTTATATATTGTCTCAGTATTCACTCCTAATTTGTTCAAAAAGTTAATATCTATTTACTTAATAAAAAGAGTCAGAAATACATCTTTGGCTATGCTAACAGTCTGAATCTAATGGGGACCATCTCTGTAGTGTGTAAGAGTCAGCTTAGACAACATACAAGAACCAATTTATATGTTCACATTCTAATGAAATAATATCACTCAGGCAACTTGTAATCATCCACGGTGGAAATATTTATGTGTGGAAACCAGCAAACACTAAAGACAGCACAAGAGAACCTTCCAGGACCGCAGTTGTTGAACATGTTGCTGGCGAATCTTATTCTGTAAGGCCACTTGTACTTGGTGCTTTTTCAGAGGGAGTGACAGGTCTTCATAAACTTCAGTGTGTCTGTAGGTTATCAGTCTTTCAACTTTCTGTGTCTTCTGAAGTCAGTTTTGGGAGAGTACGTTATCCTATAAAATTAGTGCCTAGATTTTCACAGTTTTAGTCAAGACTAACTTGTGTGCTTCATTTATTTTCATCATGTTTTTGTTTATGTTGCATATTTGCATTCTCTTTCCTTTTCCATGGTTGAGGTGATTTAATTTTATCAAAGATCCCTTTTGAGTTATTACCTGATTTTGTTTTCTCCTTTATGAATATTATATTAGCTTTCAAACCCCGTCTACTTTCCCTTGGTTTTGCTGAGTTTCTTTCAGCCAAAGGCTTAACAGCGATGGCATTTCATCATGTACTAAAGACCTACATGTAATCCACTGTATGCCAACAGAATGCTGTTGTAATTAGTAAATTATTATGTGCTTGATAATTAGAAAATTTTCTTCTTATCATAATTTTTTCTTAATCATATCCCAGTTATTACTTTATTTCCCATGTGAACTTTAATTCTTTTTTCATTTCAAAATAAACTGTGTATTTGTTCTTTGGTTTTACTTTTTCTAATTAGCATGTATACTTAAAGAGACTTTTCTTTCTTTCCCTCTATTGATAGTCTTATGCCTGTTTGTATACTGAGATCTCATTATCATAGTTCTCCAGAAATCCTACAGTTTTGGTTTTCTGGTTATTTTGACTCGAGATTGAGGGATACTGGAAACTTTCTGATGGAAAAATGACTTTTCCCATCTGACTTTGTGATTTCTGGTTTTATTGCACTGTGACCTGAGAGGTTTTATATAACCTCTACTTGTGAAAGTTTGTTGAAATTTTACCCATGACCCAATATATTACTGTGGAAGATTATTTTGTCAAAAATAAGTAGAATGGTATTGTTGACCCCATGAGCTCTTCAGAATCCTTGGCTACAATGTCATGGAAGAGGGTCTGAGTTTGCCCATCTTAAACCTGGCCAAGCCTTTTATGACTACACTGAGAAAGGCAAAGAAATGTCACATGACTTCTGAAATGAGGGTTAGAAAAAAATATATACATCAAGCATGGCTCTTTCACTTGGAATCTTGCTCCAGCCATGAGGATGTACAAGTGATATACAGAGAAAACCACACAGAGAAGCCCAGAGAGCAGCCACCATCATTGACAGCCTAGGAACATACAAATCTTCAGCTTATTTTAGCTTCCAGATTACTAGCTTTCTCCCTATGTCCTGAACATTCGCAAAGAGTGATAAGACATTCCTAGCTCCCTCACTTGGAAATTCTGACTCTAAGATTATATGAACATAAGAAACTTATTGTGTACTACTAACTCTAGGATATATATATATATATATATATATATATATATATATATATGTGCAATATTACATTATATACAGTTATATATGTGTGTGATAGTGTATGCCCTACCATTAGAATGCACGGTTTGACTTGCTTCAGTCAAATCAAGTTAAATAATTTAGCATTGATATCTTATGTATATTAATATTTTCTCTACATGATCCACCAGAGAATGAGACAAGTGACCCAGAATCCAATGACTAGTAGGTGTTCTCATTTTTCTTTTTAGATCTCATGATTTCTCCTTCATGAGTACTGACACTTTTTTTTTTTAAACAGGAGTATTTATAGCTTCTATATCTAATATGTTAACTTTCTAAAGAACCCTTGCTTACTTTAGTATCTGACTGTTTGAATTGTACCTTATGACATAGATTCTGGGACCTTTATTTTATTTTCTATTCGCATCCAACGTCCCTTCTCACTGTTCTGTTTTTTGACACAAGTACCCTGACTACCTGAGCCTGGCTCCTCCATATCCTTCTGCCTCATCCTTCTGAGTCCTGTGATAGAAGCTATGTGCTGTGCTGGCATGCGTGCCTCAGCAGTAGGTCCTTTTATCTGAATTTTTTCTGAGACAATCTGGTTTGGTTTCTTGCATCTAACAACAACAAAAAAATCTGGATTTATCTTAAAAGCCAATCTGGATATGTCCTAAATGGGTGTGGATTGGCATGAAGTATACACAGTTCCTGATGAGCTGTAATTTCTTATCTTTCCCTCTTGAATTCATTCTAGACTTGGTGCTTTTTCATAAAAGGGGATGTGTGTGAATGTATGTGTGTGCCTGTGTGTATATAGAAGCTGTAAGTTGATGTTGGCTATCTTTCTCTACTATTTTCTACCTCCCACTCAACCTAGATCTCAATAGTCAGTGAGACTGGCTGTCAGAAAGACCCAGAATCTGCTCATTTCCATTCCTGCCCTCTAACACTGGGGTTAGAGGCATGCACCTCTGCATGCAGTTTTTCATGTGGGTCCTAGGGACCAGAACTAAGAGCACTGTATTTACACTGCAGCTACTGTAATCACTGTGACATCACCCCATAAGTTCTGTGTCCTGCTTCTACAAATAGGAGACGCTTTCCCTCTATTGGGTTGCCTTATCTAGCCTTGATGGGATGGCACAGGCCTGCTCTCATTGGAGTTTGTTATCCCTCACTTGGGATGGAAATCTGAGGGAGAGGGGTGGCAGAGGGGGGAGGGGAAACTGCAGTTGGATTCTAATATATTAGCGAAGAATAAAAAGTAAATTAATAGATAGATAAATAAATAAAGTGCCTAAGTTTCACCAAGAACAAAGGTCTTATAAGCTCTGGTCCTTGAGATTGTTCAGCCAGGTTTAGATCACATATACCAGCTATACTATCCCCTGATTCTATGTCCATCTTGCTCAGTGTCTCTATGGCATTGCATGGTGCCTTGGCATTTAGCATCATTTCTGATTCTCTCTCACACCCAGAGTGAGTCCTGGGACAGAATGGTGGGGCACATTTCCTCACTCACTCTACCCATCATGGCAAAACCCTTTTGCAAGAAGAAATAGCTAAGTGGAATGCCACACAAATTTATTTACCCAGAGCTAATGTGACAAGGAAGTCTTCAACAGAAAGAGCAAAAAAGCACTCTGTTTCCATGCACATCTTCAATAATAAATGGACAGCCCTATAGAAATGTAACTGAGCCAGAAGAGTGTAGCCTGGCATACTGGACCAAAAAGAAGGAAATCTAAAATGATTTGCTTGCAATTGTTCTTAAATCGGTGTGGGTGTGTGGCTTTTTAACTTATAGGCTTTTTTCTCTCTTAGGTGTAGGGCAGAGGTTTCTGAAGTAAGAACCATATACTATGCCCTGTGGAAATGTCGATCAGATAATTTCTTTATGATCTTACTCAGAAGGGTTAGGGAAGGTTAGAGCCCTAACTTTAGGCTTCATGACTGACTCTGGGCAAAGGTGGTTTTGGTCCATGTCATGCCTTAGAAAATAGGAATTTTTGTTGCATGGCTTGTCTTGGATATGGGAACAATGAGATTTGGAGGAGGAGGCAAGGCGACAAGAGAAAGAAAGTTTCCACTTGTGAGGTACCTCAAAGGCTTCCCAGTGACCTGTCATCCTAAGCCCCCGTGCTGCATTATGGGATGCCATACTTTGGACAGTGCCTTGCACACCCTGAAGGCTCACTGGGACATCTCCTAGGCAAATCAATACCTTTCTAGGGGTCTGCAAGAAGAAGACTGGCTATGGAATATGCTTTCTAAGTCCTTCTTGGCTTCTTATTGGTCCATCTATGCCAGCCTTCCCTATCCTGCCTAGCATTCTCCAAGAGACATTGATTATTTGATTTCAGCACTGCAGGAGGTAAAAGTGCCACAGAGATTCTAAAGGAGCAGATGAAGGCAGTGAGAAATTAGACATAAGAAGGAGAGCTTTCCCTTGAGAAAACAAAATTTGTGGAGAGTATCATTGCATGGTTGCCTTAATCAAAACCAAAATGGACTGTGTCTTATCCTCTTGGACTTGACTTGGTTTGGGAGGAACTGATGAGCTACAGAAAGATAAATAAGGAATAAAAAGCTAATCCGCCAAGGAGGGGATGTTTTATTGCTTTCTCACAGATGTCCTTCCTAACAATACAGGATATTTCCCCCCTGTGGGGAAGGTGGGAATAGAAGTGGGGGTGTAACAATTTATACAGGGACCTTGGGGGTAGTCTGTATTGGGGAATTAGCATTGCATTATTTTCCTGGCTCCCCACCCCTTTTGTCATGGAATTGAGAAAGCCTTGCCTTGCAATAGCAGAAAGAGTTCACATCCCATCCCCAGGGACAGAACTTTGACCTACTAGACTAAGGAAGCCACAAATGGAAAATTCCAAGTTCTTGTACTCTTTTATTCTCATGCTAATGCTTCTGCAGAGAGTATTTAGGGAAACAGATGCACAAGAATAATAAATTACAGAGGGCCAGGAACTCCTCTGGCAACACTGGGGCCTTGTTCCAGGATGGTCTTACATCTTTGTGTTTGCAGAAGAAGTCCAGGGGGGTCAAGGGGAAAACCCCTGCTTTCCTTTCATGAAAAAGTACAGCTAGCCTGGACATGAGAGAATCCTTGATCAAACCCTGTCAGGATTTGAAAGCCGCGAAAGCTTCATTCTACTTCCTTCAGGCTACCTCAAAGGCAATGAGCACATCCTTCAGGATCAGGCTTCAGGGAATAGCAATTCCCTGGTCTCCATCAGCAGATCCTGTCTGAGTTCAAGGATATCCCTTCTTTCTTGGGGACTAACCTAAAAGCACTTCCCCTTGCTTTTAGCCCCTGGCCACTTCCTATGTATTCTCTCTAACAAGAAAGTCTTCCGTGCCATCCTTGGAATAGCCTCACCCTGGTGCACATCCTCAGGTGAGAGAAATATCTAAATGTACTTGGCAAAGTCAAATCACTTGGTGCTCTTCTCTTGCCCTGCAAACAAAACTACTTTACTCCACCCTAGACACATTTGAAGAAGAAAAGATAGGCAGAAAAGTAGAATAACCATAACTAGCTCTTGCTAGAAAATGCCTATTTCCTACATCTGCTGTGGTTACCATTGGAAATGAGATTAAAAGGGCATCTCTTTCACAGTCTCAAAGCACCCAAAGGTGTTTTCTACTTAGTCCTTACCTTCACGGAAGGCTTTCTCCCAATCCTACTATCTTGACTATTCTATTAAATAAACACCAGAGAAGCCCATTATTTTGCAATAAGCTCCCGTACTAGGCCCCCATAGCACAAGATAAAAATAAAAATGGAGACAGCCACACTAAAGCTCTAAAGGGAAACTGCTCTGTGGGTTTTCCAGAAATCAGGAAAGATAGAAGCCACATTATTCCTGTTACTGTTGCTTCTCTAACACAGTGGTTACTAATCTTCCTAATGCTGAGACCCTTTGATATATCTCCTTATGTTTTGATGACCACCTCCCCAATAATATAATTATTTTGTTGCTACTTCATGACTTTGATTTTTGGCTACTGTTATGAATCATAATGTAAACATCTGATAAGGAGAATATCTGATATGTGACCCCCCCCAAAGGGGTCAATATTCACAAATTGAGAACCACTGCACAAATTAATTCAGTCAGTGGTCATGATAATACACTTCCTTCCATTGTAATACTTACCACTACCAAAGGAGCCACGAAGTAACATTTCATGAAGCAGTCAGCTAATTTTCTATTATTCAGTTTCTGAGTCACAAACAAAAAGTCAACTTGAAATGATCAATGACTACTGGGTCCTTATTTCTGCCTTCTGCAGTCCTTCTATGACCTTACAAACAATTTCCTCCTACTCAGCTCTCTTGGGTACTTGTAACCCAAGTTACAGAATCAAGTCTTGCTCAACTTTAGAACTGCAAACAGTCAACAAAGATTTTTACAGCATACTGGTCATAATTTTTCTCTCCACACTCCGTTCCCTCACTCTTCTGTCCAGTGTGGTCTCTTCTTTCTAGGGTAGTTTCTGTGTCCAATTAGATTGTAGGGTTCTTGATAGCAGAGCCCATGGCCCCACTCCTGCATCTCTAGAGTGTCCCTGGCCAGGTTCCACCTGTTACAACATCTTGTGAAACCTGCGCACCACACACTGATGGCAGAAGCAGAAACAGACCCCAGCAGTGACCTGAAGCACGTGGAACTCTGAGGAAGGGAAATGAAAAGCCACCACCTCCTAATACCACACCCTTTATAAAACACACACATCCCAACAAATCCAAGGGTTATTGGAAAACTGACAGTCTTCTTCCTTGACCAGTCCTAGCCAAAGAGAAAATTCAATAGAATGAAGAGGAAAGCAGAGCCGTAAATATTAATGGCTGAGACGAGGACACTGGAGGACAGCAAGCTGCACAGAACAGGTGCTTGCTTCCCCCAGTTTCAACCCATTCGCAGCCAACGACGTCATCCTTTGGCCTTCTTGGGCTTACCGACAGGCCATTTTTCATGATTTTACCATCTCTGGCCAAATGCAAACTTTTTAAATTAAATGTACTGCATGATTCCAGATGTTTGTTTATTTGTTCCAAAAAAAAGGTGGGGGAGTTGTAAAAATCACTACGTGTGGAAAATCCCAGGGCAGTGGGTAAAGTTTTGTAGAAGACATGAGGAAACCGAGTTAGAAGTATCTGGAACTGGGAATGTAACTCGCAGGCACAGCTTTCAGCAGAACAATCGAGACCAAAAGCACTGGCATCCCATAACTTCTTTCCACGAGCTCACTGCTGAGCAATAAAAGGTGCTGGGCATGTATTCCCTTTTAAAAGAATGTAACTCAACTGCAGGCCAAAGGATAGAATAAGAACAATTCTCATTTCAGCTTTGCCTGCTTACTGCATGTTTGTTCCTGTAGCCACAGGATTCAGAACATTAAATTACGCAGTCTTCCATTTAACAGGCCAGATTGTAGTGCACGCCTGAGTGGCAGGAGAGAATCCTATGGGGAGGAACATCGACGGGGAACAGTACCAGAACACAGCTTCCCACATGGCAGACTGTCTTCCGAACTGCCCCAAACATATTCAGCCTCTGAGCCTCTTGAACTTGCTGCACAATGCATCTCAGGCTCCTTCCTTCATTCTCTGCATCTTCTGCCAGTCACTGCACACTTGGCTCACTGAAGACTGGGATACTTCAACTCTCCTAACCGAGGGCAGAGCTGTACACTTCAGGCTCAGAGGCCAAATTACAAATACTTTGATAAAGAGAGATAGGAAAGCTAATTTCCTTTAACGCCTGAGCCATGGTGAGTAAGAACACTGACAGCCCCAAACAGGAATCCTATGGCTGCCACAAGGTCCCCTTATATGTCCCACTTCTGGCCACTGGCAGTCTGTCTGGCTCCAGCTGTCTGCCCTATCTGTTAAGATGTTATTATCTATATCACTTTTGCTAGTAGCTTTATTTCTAGCACACTGACTCTAGCCTGGTATCAAGAAATCAAAAACTTTTAAACCCAGGGCAAACTCCCATGGCTGTCATCCTCCAGTGGCCATCTGGACTCCAAATCCTTCTGTTTGCTATGTCTTGACTTGCCCCATGCCATTTCACAAGCCTACAGCACTCACGGGATTCTGTGTCCCTTCTGGAGTCATATGGGACCAAATCTCTTACAATATGAAGGTAAGAATCCAAGGTCTAAGGAGGCCGAGGCAAGAGATGATGTGTTCAAGGTCAGCCTCACCTAAAGAGTGAGCCTCTTTCACAATCACACACACAAAGCTCTTTTTGAATAAATATAGCCCCCTCTGTCTGGTCAAGACTGGTCACAATTTGGAGCCACCATGTATAAAGGAACTCTATCCTCACCTCGTCAGTTCTGTCTAATCTTATCTCCCGCTTCTTCACCCACGTCTCTTTTCTGGAATGCCTTTCTTTTGCCCTCTACCCCACTGCTTCCCTCTAGGTTCCTCAAAGCTCACACTCAAAAATCCTCTAAATGGCCACACCTCTCTCCCCTGATTCCCTCCTCGAGTGGTGCACTGCACATGTGCATTCTATTAAGCACTCTCACATTATCTAATGCATAAGGCCTTGGTTCCCTGCCCTTGTGTCACACACAGTAGTTCCTCATCCAAACATAAATGCTTCGGAGACAGAGATGGTGACGTTCTCTATTTCTGAATTCTCACATTCAACCGTAGGTGCTGGATCCAGTAGATAGGAATGACAGGCATGCTGGGAAATCCCTCAAGTGACCTTTGCTCCTAGGAATCCTTTCCTTTGAGTCATGTGTGAGCACATCTCAGTTTGCCTTTTATAACAAAGGGGTAGGAATCAGCCCCTCCTGTAGTGGTTCCTATCTGCAGTGCAAACACTGAGAGGCTGAAGTAAGAGGATATACATGGTAAGATCCTGTCACAGATACACTCTCACAAATAAGCAGAAAGTCTTGAAGAATTGGCCCGCAGTCCTAATGTCATTAGAACATCTAGACTCTTTCATACTGTACAGTCTAGTTCTCCACGTTCTTTTTTATTGTAAGGAAACATTTACTTCCACATCTTATTTAGGCTTTTGAGGGAAAAAAATGAAAAAAAAGGGGGGGGGGCACTTTTCTCCTTCCAGGTTACTGAGGTAAGGCTGTGGAGGAGGGGAAGTAGAATCCATTTTTCCCCCTTTGCTTTGTTTAGGGGACAGAAGAATGAGATTGGTAGCCTGCCTGTGTCTGTGAGTGTTCCACAATTCTGCCCAAAGAATAGAAATGAAGCGCTCCCAGGGAATACGCGTAAAAAATCATCCGTGGAGGGAAAGGCTAGGAAATGGACCCTTATGGATTTCATATGCTTGAAAGAGGTTGCTTACAGTTCCTGGCTAACGTCCATGCCAGTCTTGGTATTAGTCGAGCAGATTCATCCATCTTCAGATTCCACTCGGCTTGCTCTTCCATCACTGCCGACCTCCCAGACAGCCGACACACATTTGCACATCCATCTATATACACGCGGAAGTTTTAATCTACATGGCCCTCCATTCCAATCCACCCAGCCCGTCTTGGTGCGTGGCGAAGCTATTGACCCTGCAAAGTAGCAGAGAGATGAATTTGATGACCCAGACCAGAGTTTTTAAACCATTCCAGCAAGGTCTAGAATCAAAGGAAAAGTACAATTTATTCAGCACTTAGTAAAGTCCTTTTACGTGGGAACAGAGCGTACACAGAAAATAGACTCCCACTGCCGCACAGATGAAATAAACCTGTCAACTACAACTGTCAAATCATGAGTCACCTTGATTAAATAAAGGAGACTTGAGCTTCACCTGGCATCTGAGAATTCCACCAAGAATATGCACATAAAAGCATTATGAAGGAAAGAAGTCTAAAGTAATGGGTTCTGTTCAAAATGTCATCAGAGGAAATCATTTTACATAATTAGAAAATGCTAATAATAGTTCCCCACAAGAAACCAACATACTCCCCCCCCCCCTCACAGCCAGGACTTAGGCATAGCAAGGGTTTTGAAAGATAAGTCAAGGCCTTGCTGTCATTTAACAAGTCTCTGCTAAATGTTTCTTAGCAGCAGGGAAAATTTTTTTTCTCTTCTCTCTCATTGTTTGTTTTCTAGATTTTAGTGTACTCTATGGATAAATTTTCATCTAACATGCTTAATAAACTTCCGATAAATGAGTGCCAGTTTATTATTAGTATTGCTGCCTTGCTGCTGTTTGCAGAGTACTGAATCCAAAGGCTCTCCTACTTCAAACAGCAATGCTAATTATAGGTGGGAAAAATCATCTCCTGTGTAGCTGTGATGAGGATACAACTTGATGGTGCAGTCAATAATAAGAGGGCCACTTTAGTCACTTTAGTCTGAACTAAACTGGGCTCTACCTAGAACTGTCTCTAGGACCTTGAATGGTAGATTTCTTTCTTTCTTTCTTTCTTTCTTTCTTTCTTTCTCTCTCTCTCTCTCTCTCTCTCTCTCTCTCTCTCTCTCTCTCTCTTTCTTTTTTCAACTGGGCAATGACTAGCAAAAGGCAGCAGGACCTCTGGGGGCAGATCTATGAAGCTGTCTGAATAAATATATTTCTTTGTCTAAAGTTTTTGTAACTGGTCTGTCTGGTTTGTGTTGTTCATCTCTATCTGCCTTCCATATCTCTTGAGGGTGGACCTGAAAATATGGTAAAAAAAAAAAAAAAAAAAAAGAAAAAGAAAAAGAAAAAAAAGAAACAAAGTTAAAAATTAAGGAAATAGAAAAACTCCTGGTCAAAAGAGAGAGATGGCTCCAACGCCCCTAACCCCAACAATCCTGCCAAAGTGTAATGAGCACGACAAGCAAGCCCCGCTGAGCACGGCTTGTCATGGAGCTTTCCAGGCGCGCCTGGCTCCACCCCGCACACCTTTCCATGCAGGCTCTACCTCTTCACAAACATCTACTTAATTTTTTTCTCATCTGCATTTCACTTGCTAATTTGATCACTAGAACCAAAGGGCTGTATTTATGTCGTCTCCGAAAAATGTATCTCCTCCGATCTCAGGCAGAAAGCTGTTTTAATAACACAAATGGAAAACAGTGACTGTTTTTCCTCTCTCTTTTGCACGGCGCCCTCTGAGCTGCTCCCAGAGATATACAGGAAGATCAACAGCGAAGCAGGAAATGCAATCCCCATTTAGAAATGGCAAACGATAACTAATTATGGTATGTTCTATGTAAATCATGCTGTGAGTGTGAGAGCAATTAATTCTAAATGTAAATAGACCAAACACTCAGTTAAGGAAGAAGACATGCAGTGAATAACCACGTCAATAAAAAACAGTGGAGGGTGCCAGGACCAGTCAGTAGGACGGTCTTGAATGACCAGTGAGGTAGGATGGTCTAGAATCTTCCCCCAAGTTTTCAAACAAATTTCCTCATACTTAGCTTTCCTTCTTTTGCATATTTAAAATCAAATGCTTAATGTGACAAGGAAACTATAGCATATTTTCAAGATGGCTTAAACCTCAAGGAGGAAAGTGACAGAGGAGGGACACTCGGGGACTTTTGGTTAAATCTCAAACTGTATATGCGGAAATGTGGCGGGAGAGCATCAGTGTCATAGCTGTGGGAGACACAGGCTGGCAGAGGGTAGGCCTGGTTGCTGGTTCCCTGAGGAGCATCTTTTTGTTAGGGTTTCTTTGCAGGTCACTGGAAACTACACTTCCCAAAATCCTCTGCTGTAGATCATTCTGGGTTAGAGGACTGCCCCCAAAGAGGCAGTGATACAGGGTCTGAATATCTCAAAAGGAGAAAGGACGGGACAATGAATACAGTCACAACGTATGAAACTGCTTCCAAGTGAGTTATCAGATTCGTAGGTGGTCCTGAGCCCCCATATAACTTCCCTACAACCCCGAGACCCCCAGCCTCCCTGCTGGCTCTCATGGTGGTTTTAGCACACTTAGAGTGGGATATTTCTAGGTACTACCTCTCCCTGTGGATTTACCTATATTTTGTTTGACACAGTATCACAGTTCACCCTTACTTCATGTGTCGGGGTGAGGGGGAGGATGAAGGGCAGGGGAAACCTTGGAATCATAGGGACATAGCTTTGACCAAATACTTGGTGTGTCTGTGCTGCTGAACACCTCTAGTCAACCTTTGGCAGTTCTTGGCATACCCTTCTTTAACGGGGATGGTAATGTCCACTTATCCCCATACTTTATAAGGGCAGATTAAGAATAGAATGGTCTTTGATTTAAGTAGAAATGGATACCCCAAAGACAAAATTGTCTACCCTATACTCATGTGAACTTTACCTCTAATAGCTACCACATAGATTGGCAATTACTGGTGTGCCGGAGTTTATCCTCTCCACATAATACAGTTGAAGAGACTTTTATCTAACAAGTGTGCCAAAAATCTTCATAACATGATGTTCACAGAAAACACCCCATCCAGAACTCCAGCGGAGTTCAGGGCTATAGCCCCATGTCCCCCATACTCCAACAATATGTGGAAATCTAAGGCAGTGCACTGAGAGAAATATAAGGTGGCACATGCTACACTCATATGCATTCCAGAGACTGAATCTTTCTGAGAATGAACTGCTTTCAAAGCACCTGTTCTAAGAAAATACTTTTAGTAGTTCCTTCAGTTCAAACCATTCCCCTCCC
Source organism: Mus pahari (assembly GCF_900095145.1). Classification (NCBI taxonomy): domain Eukaryota; kingdom Metazoa; phylum Chordata; class Mammalia; order Rodentia; family Muridae; genus Mus; species Mus pahari. The sequence goes on along the minus strand of NC_034597.1, from coordinate 14,459,270 downwards.
TGCTACTAAAAACATCAATGTCTGGCAGGCAAATACAGTATTTAAATAATCATCTACTTAAAAGTTATGTTTGGTGGATAAATGGACTCTGGCCATGAGTCAGCAGATATGTCTCCCATCCTTGTTCCTCTGAGCTTCTACAGGCAACAAGATTGAGATCAGAGGTGAGCAAGGCAGGCCCTTCCAATGACTTAGCTCAGCATTGTCATGCCACAGAACTATTGAAGGCACCAACTCTTCCCATAGGTTTCCATGACTCCATCTTTAATGACAGGAGTCACCTTTCTAGTACTGAAACAAGTGACTAACACAATTATTTTGGGAGACTTCAATCCATGTTTGGTTGGCCCATTGTTTCTGAGACTGATACAGTGTATAAAGGGCCACATCATGTCATGGTGGGTATATATGAAGAAGACTCTTACCTCATACCTCAGAGAGAGAGAGAGAGAGAGAGAGAGAGAGAGAGAGAGAGAGAGAGAACGAACAATGGCTTCAATATCCCCCTGTGGATACACACTTTGTGATACAATCTCTTCCAAACAGAGCTCAGGCTCTAAGATCAACAACTGATAAATGGGACCTCATGAAACTGAAAAGCTTCTATAAAGCAAAGGACACTGCCAATAGGACAAAATGGCAACCTACAGATTGGAAAAGGATCTTCACTAACTCTACATTAGGCATTTAATACAATTAAAAATGGGGTTCAGCGCTAAATAGAATTCTCAATAGAGGAATCTTGAATGGCTGGGAAGTACTCAGAAATGTTACCATCCTTAGTAATCAGGGAAATGCAAATCAAAACCACCCTGAGATTCCACCTTACATCAACCAGATTAGCTAAGATCAAAATCCTAATCAACAAAACATACTGGCAAGGATGTGGCGAAATGGGAATACTCATTTATTGCTGGTGGGTTTGCCAACTTGTACAACCACTCTGGAAATGAATCTGATGATGTCTCAGAAAACTGGAAATAGTTCTACCTGAAGACCCAGCTATACAACTCCTGAGCATATACACAAATGAAGTTCCATCATACAACAAAGACACATGTTCCTATGTTTTCATATCAGCTTGTTCCTAATAGCCAGAAACTCAAAACAACCCAGATGTTCCTCAACTGAGAAGTGGATACAGAAAATGTGGTTCACTTACATAATACATTTATCTATTAAAAACAAGGACATCATGAATTTTGCAGGCTAATGGATGGTAACCCAGATACAAAAGGACATGCATGGAATGTGCTCACTAATAGGTGGGTATTAGCCATAAAATACAAAACACCCATGATTCACCCCACAGACACAAAGAAGTTAAACAAGAAGGGAGACTCAAGCAAGAATGGTTGAATCATACTTAAAAAGAGAAACAATATAGTCATGGATGGTAGAGGAAGAAAGGGAAGAGGGAGGGCAGGATCAGGTATGGGGAGAGACAGGAAAGAGTCCCAGAGGACCAAGAGAATTATTGGAAATCTGCAGCTGCTGGGGGGATGAAGTTGGGGGGACCTCTAGGAAGTTCCAGAGATCTGGAATGGGGGAATCTCCCAGGAGTCAGTGCAGGCAATGATAGCCAAGATGCCTAACATTGGAAACATGGAACCCAAAGAGGCCACCTCCTCTAGCCAGGCAGGACCCCCCCCCCCCAAGTACAGGGATAAGGAACCCAACCCACGAACAATACTTTCCACCCCAAATTTGTCCTGTCTAAAAGAAATGGAGGGACAAAGGACAAAGATTTAGCAGAGACTTTGGCCAACTAGTAACTGGCCCAACTTGAAACCCATCCCATAGGCAAACACTATTCCCTGACAGTACTAAAGATACTGCTATGCTTGGAGACAGGAGCGTAGAGTAACTGTTCTTTGAGAGGCTCTACCCAGCCACACACTGAAACAGACACAGATACCCACAATCAAACATTAGACAGAGTTCAGAAACTCTTATGGAACAGTTTGGCATGGACCGAAGGCTGTGAAAGGGATGGGAACCCCACAAGAAGACCAACAGAGTCAACTAGCCTGGACCCCTGGCAGCTCTCAGAAACCAAGCCACCAACCAAAGAACACACAGGGACTGGTACAAGGTCCCCTGGAACATATGTAGCAGATGTGTAGCTTTGTCTGGCCTCGGTGGGAGAGGATGTGCCTAGTCTGACAGAGACTTGATGTGGAAGGGTGAGGAGATACTGAGTTGGGGGCTCCATCCTCTAAAAGGAGAAGGGGAGGTAGGAGGGAGGAGGGAGGAAAGGACTATGTGTGTATACAGAGGGGAGACAAGAGAAGGAGCATCATTTAGGATGGAAAGAAAGAAAGAAAGAAAGAAAGAAAGAAAGAAAGAAAGAAAGAAAGAAAGAAAGAAAGAAAGAAAGAAAGAAAGAAAAATTTTCAAAAGACCCAACAATTAAAGGCTCCTCATTTCCTAAAAGGGTCATGGGTTAGTGATCCAGCTTTGAATACAATATGCTATGCAGGGTACTGACCCAAACCCAGACAAATATATATTGAGTATTAAGGCATCACATCAGGCATTGCAGATGCAGATAAAAGAAAGTAGGGATAGTATTCTCTATTCCTCAAAAGCTAGCATCTAGGGAAAACTAACCGAACAAGAATGTAGCCAATAGAATCAGAGAGGTACTTCTCCTTCCAGAGACCTGAAGAGGCGTTGTTAGCAAGTGGGGAAGAAAGTTAACCTTGCCTCTATAAGGCTTGCATTCATGAATTTAAGACATACACACAAGACAATTACATTAGGAGCTGCAAAGGGTCAGGGTGTGTTCCCAAGAGAAAGAAAATTTCATACAGCTCAAAAATAGGAAGTTTCCCATGACTATACATACAATAGATGGCATATATATAAGTTTCGAACAGAAAAATACAGTCCCCCCCACCTCCTGACCATCAGTCTAGGATCAGTATTTCTTCATGTTTTACTACCATTTCTGAGACACAGATCCTGGGCCCATCAAATTCGACATTGGAAGTTACAGAAAAGGACAAATGAAAATAGAGTGGGCATAGGGAAACAGCAATTTGCACATGAACACAAACGCCTACCCAACAGTTTTTGTAGTTGTTGATGTGGAAGAAAAATAGATTGGGAACTGGGTAGATCAACAATTGCTTCCGAGTAGAAATTCCATCTCTTGTTCTGTAGAAGAGGCATTGGCAAGGATTCTGACTGGAGTGGGGCAGTCTGCCTCCAGGCTGTGAAAAAAGTCCCTCAGCACGGGTGCTTACAATCCATTTCCATGAAGGAATTAATAAGTAGTATTTAAGTTCTTTGATGATTTAGACAATCAGAATTTTAGAATAGTAACCCCAAATGTAAAAACAAAGCATGATATTAAGTAGTTTTATTTGGGGTACCAAGGCAGCAATGATCTCTTCATTTAGTGGTATATAATTCAGGTCAACATGCTGTATAGTGGTTGCATCCTTTCCTTAGTTGGACACTAAAACCACAGCCAGCCTTCAGAAGCTTCTTTGGCTCTCACTGTCTCCTTGTGACCAAGCACCCAGAGAACACTGTCACGTGATGCAGACTCCATTTCAACACCCAGCTTATGATACCAGAAGTTCAGAGGACCAGGCAATAATTGCATTAAATGTATAAAGCTGTTTCTCAGTAAAACAGGGGTATCAGTCGCGATTCCCTTTACATAGCATTTTATACTTTTCCCATTTTTTAATGCTGTGAAGTCATCCAGGAGTATTGATTTACATTCTACCTTAGTAATGTTTGCATGTTACAAATATTACTAAAACCACCCCTAAAATTTGGGCTGAAGACATAGCTCAAAGATATAATAACTTGCCTGTACATGATACTTGGTCTTGGTCCCCAACATCACACACACACACAGAGAAAGAGAGAGAGAGAGAGAGAGAGAGAGAGAGAGAGAGAGAGAGAGAAGCAAGCACAGGCATGCACACATGCACAGATACATGCAAGCATGCAAACACACACACATGCACACACACACACACACACACACACACACACACACACACACACACACAAATAAAGCATACCTTCCTTTACTTCCCCAAGGCTTACATTTTCCCATTAAATGAACATGCTCTCTGACTCACTCCTCGTGAACACCAGTTATCTCAGCAGATCCTCCCATTGTGAAAGCTAAATGTCATTTGCAGATAAAGTCTTTTTAAGTAGACATGGGATCTCAGAGACTCTAGTCTCCTTGAAAATTACTCAACAGGCTAGGGAGAACAATTATCCTTACTTTGGTGCCAGCAAACAATACACAAGTGAAAAACATGAAGCTAATTTTAGAGTGTTTGCACTGTTCCTTGTAGTACTATTATCTCCGTGACTCTTTCTCCTGGTAACCCCATCAACAGTCCCAAGAGAAGTATTGAAGACTTTCAAGAGAGCATCTATAACAGAGATTGGGCCATTCCCCTGGGACAGCAGTATTCTGGAACCTAGCCCACCTGACTGAGGTAAATTGAGTTACACGAAGCTGATACTTGATGAAGGAAATCACAATCTCCCTATCATTTGGTCAAAATTTATGTATAAAAGAATTTCACTGATGCCCACATGTTGGCCAGTCAAGCCAGGTCCAAGGCACAGGTTCCTGAAGCTCTACAAGATTCTCTTTATCATTTCTATCAGAGTATTACTACCCTGTTCATACAGTCCATAAGTTGCTGGCACTTTTGAAGCCCCTCCATAACCTTTTTTTTTTTTTCCATCCATGTACCAACACAAAGATGACCAAGTGAGCTAGTAACCATTCAGTGACCCGTACGGGAATTTCATACTGGAGCAAGCAGTATTTAAAGTACACAATGTCCCTCTTCTAAGCCTGGTTCACAGTTAAGAAGCAGAACTCTGGGCACAGGAGGATAGAATGGTAAACAGGTCAGACCATGTGGCCTCTTTTTGCCCCTAGCAATTCCAACTTAGCCAGTGACATATTCCTTGGCCCCAGAAGCTAAACCCAGAAGGTTAAGGGACAAGACTTTTGCAAACAATATTCTACATCAGTAGTTTGCTTGCTTTGGAAACATCAGATGTCAGAGATGGCAACAGGATTTCAGTATTAGAACAACTGCATGAACCAAGTAGTGTTTTCAGGACCAGAGAGGCCAGCAGAAATCAAGGTTCTTTTTTAATTTGCCAGGCAAACTGAAGTTCCTTTGAGCTTCATCTCTCTTTGAAATTACACATTTCAACTCTTATATTTCCACATATTTCTTTTTAACAAATACTATGGAGTTTCTCAGTGTCTCTATTACTATTACTGTATGGAATGGTATTCTAAGTGATTGTTCAATACTATAATTTTTCTGTTTAAAAGGGGGAGTCACAAAATTATAACATGGTATTATGTCTCCCCTGCTCATACAAGTTAAAATCTTTAGGTTTGACAGTACAGATTTCCTATCAAGAACCTAAGAAGGACTAGGCTTCTTGTCACAGGACAGGTACAGAAAAGACCACAGAGCTAGCCGGTTCTGCATAGCCAAATATCCAGGCTACAATCACTGAGGACTGAAAGCTGAGTTCCTACCTCGGTGACTGGTGAGCTCTCGGGATCCAGAAGGCAAGGGTGTGTACTGGCAGTGGTCCTCAGGAGAAGCAGCCTTCTCCTCCTCACTGGAAGCCTGTAAGGGAAAAACAAAATGTCACCATGGAAAACCACCAAAGGCCAAGTGCCCTTGTTTACTAAATACATCCCCTTGGGATCAGAGTTTGGAGAGAATGGGATCCCCTGTGCCTTTCTTTACCTGACGAAATAGAATTCTAGTGAGTGTAGTCGGGTACATTTTGAGTTGCCTTGGGACATCTTGGATGGCTCTCAGATAAGAGGGATGTTGTTGTTGTTGTTGCTATATGATGCTGAAAGGAGCTGAAGAAAAGAAGGGGTACTAAAACCGGGCAGTGGTAGTGCACACCTTTAATCCCAGCACTTGGGAGGCAGAGGCAGGAGGATTTCTGAGATCAAGACTAGCCTGGTCTACAGAGTGACCAAGACAACCAGGGCTACACCAGAGAAACCCTGTCTCAAAAAGCAAAACAAACAAAAAAACCAAACCAAACCAAACCAAAACAAAACAAAACAAAAAAGAAGGGGTACTAAAGGTAGAAAGTGCCATAGACTAATTCTGATATGGGCATGGGGCATGCGTCCAGAAATTTAGACAAGATGAATGTTGGCTTCAAACAGATTCCTATGAAAATAACAGTGGATGAGTCAGTAGAGATAGGGGAATGTCAGGGCCAGCTTATGTGGACCTAATGGCACAGAGGCAGAAGTATGTAAGTGAAATACATCAGATTCTGTATCTGGGTTGTCAGCTAACAACTCCATGATACAGCCTTGGTGAGGGTGACCTCCATGAGCAGGCACTGATGTAGCTGTTTGGTGGGGCTATCCTATGCTCCTCTAAGTATCCCTTCACACATGCTTTATAAAGAAGCCCGATGTTCTCACTGATTTTGAAATAAAACAAAACAATAAACAACCCCCCTGTAAACATACATACACACAAACCCAACCAAACATGACCATCATTGTATATCCTCAAAGGAAATGACATACAGGAAGGTGGTTTTTGTTTCTGTTTGTCTTTTTATTTTTAATTGTTCATCAACAGCTTTTTGATTGAACAATGTGGCTAATTATCTTGTGGGGAGCTACGGAAAAGGCAGCTTGTGCTGATGCAGGAAGAAATCAGGACACGCTCTCATAGAATAGTACCAATGACCACTATGTCACCTAAAGAGCTTGGTTGCTTTGACATAAAGCACCACTGTTATACTTAACTGAGATTTCTAAATCAAATGCAATATATATATATATATATATATATATATATATATATATATATATATGTATGTATATATATATATACATATATATATATAAAATTTTTTTTTTCAAAAAAAGAACATCTGCTAGAAAAGAAAACCTTTCAACCTTTCCAAAAGCTCCAGGAAAAGGTAAATTTCATCAATGCTTTCTTTTTCTTTCCAGAAGAAGAAATCCATCCTATGGGGTATGTTTACCTGCTAGAAGCACGCCTTCTCTCCAAAGAGATTACGACACTACGGGAATCAGAACTAAGTAGAAGATTAGACCTACTTGCCACGGAAACCCTTTAAACTTCATTTCTGACATTTGAGGTATTTGATTAAGCAGCTTTCAGGGCAGACTTACACAGAGAGGTCTGAACAGAGCAAAATTAGAAGCTCTGTCCCTTGGTGGAATCAGATTTGAAGGAGCACTTGTCCACTCCAGCTAAAAGGCAAACATAATGAGCACACAGGATGTTTAAAGCTTGGTCCACAGATATTGGAGGCAGCCAAGTAAAAGCACAGCCACTGAAGAACCAGTTTTTAAAAGGCTTGCTATGCCCCATGCCACTGAACATTTAGCCTGCTGCAGATATGTGGAGGAGACAGAAATTAAATTAAAATCCAAATGCTATGGTTGCTAGTTGTCTTTCTGCTGGGCCTGTGAGATTTACGGTGACTTATGTGATACTTAAAACATGAAAACAGTGTTCGAAACATGAAAGACCTTTTTGCTGAAGGACAAATGATGGGATGGGAACCTTCTGACGCACTTCCTCCTGCAACCCAATAGGAGTCTTGGGTCACTGTGCTTGTGCTATAGAATTTCTTGCATTTTTAAACTTGGATTTGGGCTGTTGATGAGTAGCCTTTCCTAAGAACTACTGGAAGACACACTAACCTTCAGCAAACCCACCCCGACTGTACAAGACATTGGAGATCTGCAGCTAAGAGGAAGAGAGAGTCTTTAGTCTTGTTTCCCACTGAGGACAGAAGTGTCATAGAGTTTGGTGGCTGTCAACCAATGCCCAGCACTTTTAATTACTTTTCTGCTTATCATCAATTTTGTGATCCAAACTCAGTTTGTAGAGAAGAATCCAGGAAAATAACAATGTTGCAAAATATGCTTTTTTGGAGGGATTTATACAGGTCAGTGTTTTAGGAGACTCTAGATATTAAGATTCTAACTACCTACCCTTCAGCTTGACTTTTATCAAAATGAAAAGCCCTGGGCCTTTTCAAAGAGGTACAAACACATGTTCTCCATATCTTATCCTCAGAAAATTCACAAAAGGCGGGTTAGCATATGAAAGAACAGTTGTTTACATTGCACCCTACCTGACAAGGAATATAGAACTCACATTGGACTCAAGGCAACACATGCATAGCAGATTGAGTATCAGATAATAGAGGCATAAGTAGAAGGCATTTTCATAATGCTTTCTTTTGTGCGTATTAAGAAGAGATGCCTAAGGTAAGAATAAGGAAACCCAGACAAGTCTGACTCTTCAGGACCATAAAGATTCTCGAACCTTTGATTTCTTGCCAGTTTTCCTAAGTGCCGATGGCACAGATTTGGAGCTTTGTGTTTTGCTTTTATCTCCTTTTAGGGGATATTTTTTTCTAGCTCCAATAAAATATTAGTATTCAAGAAATATAAAGATCATACCCCAGTCAACAAAAATATGCAGAATAGAAGACAACCGGCAAAGGAAATGCCAGGGGTGTCAGAGGAGACCCGAATAGTCAATAATTGAGAGAGAATTTGATCAAGTTTGCTCAAAGGCCATGAGAGCTAAAGCAGGACATGATTCTGCCAGCCATCATATCAGCAGATTTAATTCCTAATATCAAATACTGAAGGACAAAAAGGGATATGAAAGGTTGTTCTCTTGTCTCTGCTAGGTGGAATGTGTTGGTGGTTCAAGTGACTGGGAACGGCGGATGGTGTTCCCAAGGATGACACCCCAGGTTGCCCTTCCCTCCACATGTGAGTGTTTTCCCACCTGCTGTATACACACACACACACACACACACACACACACACACACACAAATATATATATATATATATTTCATAAGCTAGAGAAGAATTCACATACAAGTTGCACATAGAGACATGAGACCTTTTTTGATGCAGTATTTCTAACAGAAAAAAGTTGCAACAACTTAAGTAGCAGTCAAGGAGGAAAGAGAGTCAACAGTCAATAAAATAGTATATATTTATGTGAAAGAGTGATACTTAGCGTTTAAGTGTGATAACCCTGACTTAAACATCTCAATCCAGATAGGCCTGAACATTTCTACAGAGTGAAAATGTGAGTGCCATAGAGGTGACATGTGGTTTCCCATATACATATGTATATATACATATATGTATATGTATATATATGCCCTTTTAATGCCCTATATGTATAAAAATAAAAATAAATTTCAAGCATTAAACTATATATATATATATATTTATATATATATGAAACTTATTAAAATTCTTTGATTCTGTCAAGGGCCACAGTAATTTGACTGGTGCTAATAAAGTAAATGTGCTAGTTATTTCTATTGATCAAAGAATAGGTTTGATGCAGACATATCCAACTCTTAGGAACAACAAATTTTAAATGGCTCCTAATTGTGGCCTTAATGTTTAAACTTTTCTATACTTTTGAATTTTTTTTAAAAATTAAACATGAAAGCTAACAATACAAAGATTTTTTTATTATTATTATTTCTAGTCCAGGTAATTTTCTGTTGATATCAACCTCAAGTAATTTTTTATTACTTGTATAATGGAGACTAATGTCATCTCTGGTTGTATTTTTGTGATAAAATATCTCATTTATATTTCTTATAAAGCTATTGAATAGGACACACTGAATGGACAAAAAAAAAATCAAATAATAGTGAAAATTTATCCCAGATTCCAAGGCTTGACGTATTCTATCTAGCCTTGTATGAGGCTTGCAGAAGATCTGTTAATGCACTGGAGAAAGTGGGGGGGGGTCCTCTTGATTATGCTCCCATTCAATAGTTGAGAGTTGCTAACTATCTTTGTTTGTTTGTTTGTTTGTACAGTTATTCATTTATTCACTTATTTATTGAAACAGGGTTCTCTGTGTAACTATCCTGGCTGTCATGGAACTCGATTTCTAGAACAGGCTGGCCTCAAACTCACAGAGTTCTGCCTCTTGAGTGCTGGGATTCAAGGCTTGCACTACCACACCAGGTTTGCTAACACCACATCAGTAGCGGTTAGCAGCCACCAACACACTGCAGAGGACAATTTTCATTATGCAGGAGGTGTCAGGTCCAAAGGAAACTCCACCCCCAAATTCTGTCAGTTCAACAAAAGCCGTCCTTCCTCAAGAACAGGTTCCCCTTACTTGCCAAAAGAGACAAATGGCTATGGTACCTTTTAGCGTGCCAAATTACATGCTGGCCTCCGGGCTCCCTCAGGACGGCAAGTGCTTGTTGTACCTTTAAGAATCCATGCTAGTATCTCAGCTCTTCTCAGCTCCTCCCCTAGCTTCCACTTATCCAGCTCATGGGCTTCCCTCTCCCTCCATAGCTGCTCATTCTCCTTATAACTGCTATTTTGGCTATTCACTGTCTGGTTCTCACACTTAATCGATCTCTCTCTGTCTTTCTGCCTCTCTGTGTCTCTGTCTATGGCTATCCCCCTCTCTTTCCTACCCCCTTCACCACTGTCTACTCCATCTTCTAACCAGGCCAAGTCCAGCCCCTTGGCCCCTTGGTTAGTCCAGTCAACTACTTTTCTCTCTCTGCTCTGCCCTCTTCCCGGTGCCTCTGACTGTTCTCTCTCTCATATCTACAATAATAATAATAATAATAATAATAATAATAATAATAATAATAATAATAAAATTCCCCTTAACCATACCACAAAGAAGTCATGCCATCAGTTTATACAGGAAGAAGGCTAGAGCTTTTGGAACCTTGCTGGAAAAAGATTCGGTGAAAATCCAGCATATTCTCAGAAAGACTTACAGGGTGTGAATCTCTCTCGGTGATTACGGAAAACGAGTGTGCTTGGGTCAATGTGTGACGTTTGAGGCCCTTCCCAAATGCGCATGCGCAGAGACAGCTGCAGCTTACGGTGGGCACCCTGGTGCACACAGGGAATGAGACCTGGAGCACAGGAGCAGAGATTTTACAGGCCTCAGAATAAGAAGGGGGCAGCTACAAAGTTGTTTAATAGCCATAAATCTCTGACTATTTTTCACAAAATACCATAGAAGACCACAGCTTCACAACTCATCCCCCATCACTCAGCTCAAGTGGAGTTCTCTGGCATGCTCACTCACCCCTAAATCATAAGCCACATAAAGTGATCCTGGGGCTGGGGAATTTGTCAGCCTCTTTCAAGTAGAAGTAATCTTCGCTTCTCATCACAATTCATCCCCTGAAACCACGGCAGAAAGCTGACTCCTCTAAAAACATTTAGTTTTCTTCTCAAAAGAAAAAGCTCTGCTTGTTTAGTTATCAAATATTTAGTAATCATTTCCTAGAGGCCAGGCCTGCCCTGAGGATATCAAGAAAAATAAAATGAGGAACTCAGTTACATTCCTGGCATATCAAAAAAATTATAACCAGACTAATACTGGTCATGAAGAGTCATCAACTTCTAACAGAACCGTCATAAATACTCTAGCTTGACATCTGTGCACAGGTAACAGTAATCACGTCTGTATATTTCTAACTCACTCTAAGGGTCAGTTTTTAAAAGCAACTCTATTAACTTTCTCAAATGAACAATACTCTTAGCTCTTGTACTCCACTTACTCCCAGGAAAACAAGAGAAAGTCAAGACATGAAGGCTGACTAACTTGGACACTTTAAAGTCAAAGATAAGACTATCTGTCATTATTGTAGATCAGCTCACACTCGTGAGTAAATCTGCTCAGAATGAAGAATACAGATCAAAGTCACAGAAGTGAAGAGCCATCCTGAAGGCTGAGGTCTTCAGCCTTGTTTACCAGTGACACTCATATGTGCTCCAGCACGGAGAACAATGTTCAGCATCAACGATGGAGGGGTGGGATTGGAATCATAGACAGATTTGAGATCGGGAACGTTTATGTATTACCAAAGATGGAGTTCAAGAAAAGGGCGAGGGAGAAAATAATTAAATAGGATGTGAGATTTAATCCACAACTGAGAGACCAAGATGGAGCCAAGGGTCTGGCAGACACTGGACACTTAGCTGAGAGACGGTGAGGAGAGTGATTCTTGTCAGAAGTGAGCAGGAGGAGGTAGAAGAGGGATTGTGTCAAAGGCTTCTCTTGGGAAAGAAACGCCTTTGAAGCCAACAGCCTGAAGCATTCCATTTGATTCTATCTGATCTATGGGGGCCTAGTTCTGCCAGTAACCCTGGAGGGCATCTGGTTGGGAACAGCAGTTCACAGATACTTAGGGGGAGGGAGGGAGTGAAGACAAGATCCAGGAAAGAAATGACGTGGCTCTGGGTTTTGGTGCGCTGCTTCTTAATCAACTCATAAAGCGAGAAGTATAAAGAACTCATCCAGAGCAGTAGCTTCCGAAACATGTTTAGCAGATGCTTATGCAAAGGAATAAAAAAATGGGAAAATATAAATATTAGATAACAACAACTAGCAAATTTATATGATGAACGCCCCCAATAAATTACCTACAAAGGAGAAAGTGTATTCTATATGTAGAAGCCAGAAAAATCAACCTCCCAGGTTCCTCAGATACCATCCAGGTGGTATGAAAAGATGGTATCCAGTCTTTAGGAAACAAGACTGCTGTTGACTGGCTAAGAGTTCATCTTGTACGTTTATTTGGCTGTCTGGGAAGCCAGATGGATCTTTCTACCTCTGTCTCTCCAGTGATAGAATTTCAAGTATGTGACATTGTGTCTGGGCTTCTGTCAACATGGGTCTAGGAATCAAACTCACCTCCCCATGCTTGCAGGGCAAACTTTTTTTTTTTTTTTTTTTTTTTTTGGAGACAGGGTTTCTCTGTATAGCCCTGGCTGTCCTGGAACTCACTTTGTGAGGGACAAAGTGTGACATACGAGCTGATATCTCATGAGCATATCCTAAGAGTTTTTGGAACACTTGGCTTTCAGACATGTTGTGCCCTGTTATTAACCTCCTTTGAAAAATTTAAAAACTGAGATATATAAAATAAGGAACCCATCCAAGACTATGTGGCTCTTACGTAAAACCTTCGGGAAGAGAGCAAGCAAACTGGTCTAACTCTGGAACTAAGCTGCTCCCCAACCCACACACACCTTCTCTGCAAAGTAACCCTCAGAGTGTATGAGCCCCAGCCACAGGCTAATATGCCATTCCACTCCTCCATCACTGTCCCTACAATCTCATGTACTGAACTCTGGAGCTCACATCTGTGGAAGCCAGGTCCTAAATTAACAATGAATGCATATGTAGCAGAGGATGGCCTAGTCGGCCATCAATGGGAGGAGAGGCCCTTGATCCTGTGAAGGTTCTATGCCCCAGTATAGGGGAATGCCAGGGCCAGGAAGTAGGAGTGGGTGGGCTGGGGAGCAGGAGGAGGGGAGAGGGGATAGGGGATTTTCGGAGAGGAAACTAGGAAAGGGAATAACACTTGAAATGTAAATACAGAAAATATCTAATAAAAAAAAAGAAAAGAAAAATAATGAAATAAATAATATATATCAAAGCAAAGATAAATGAAATGGAATAAATACATTTTTTAAATTAAAAAAGGGGGGAGCAGGGGTGGGGGAGGGTATAGGGAACTTTCGGATAGCATTTGAAATGTAAATAAAGAAAATATCTAATAAAAAAATTAAAAAAAAAAAAACCGTCTTACAGCACCCAGAAAGGTAACTCTTCAAAGCACCAAGAAAGGGTTATCAGTAAGAAATAATCATAACCTACCCAAAGAAACAGGGAGGGAGGGGGGGTCAGTACCACTGCTCAGTAGTTTTTGGTGCCGCTCTCATTTATGTAATACACACAAGCTAGAATACAATCTGAAGGACACCATCATCATGTGGTGTGTGTACCATATTTCCTGAGCAGCAGTCACGTGCCGTTTTATAGACTTCCATCTATCTTCCTTCCTATCTCCCTACAGCTTGGGATGTAACCACGGGATGTACAAGCTTTGTTAGAAATATTTTACAGATAAGACGACCGGGACTAAAGGGGGGCAGGCAATTGGTCAAAGAGAGTTGGTATGTGAAGAACTGGGAAGTTTGAGCAGTACATTTTGATTTCAGAGAGGGGTGGTAGAACTGTACAGCGAACCTAATATTCAAAGGTACCTGTAAAGACATCCCTCCTGGGTTTACTTATATATATGTAGGAAAGCATGTAATATATTTAGTGAAGTTCAATCCATGCTAAGATGCAACAGGTTTTTTAGCGTAGAGTTATGTAAATAAAACTGTCCTCTTGTCTAATAAGAAAATGATTAACAGTGCTATGAAGGCACAAGAGTCCTTCCGACCTGTTTTGGCTTTGAGAATCATATAAAGTATTTTGTTGGAATCAGACTTCATCCACTCACCAAAGCCAGTAGCAAGGCTCTGCAAAGGTTTGGGGGCTGCTGTGAACCAGATATTGAAAGTTACTTGCTGTTTACCTACAACTTAATCTAAAAGGAACATGGAAAGATTCGTCGTTTCCTAATTGTATCACCCAAATTCACTCTTATTTATGCTTTTGAGCCTTTGAGCTTATTTGGGTCTGTTGCAGCTACCAGACATTCCATCTCTTCCCAGTTCTCTGGTGACATCACTTTGGTGTCTCAGGGTGGGGTTTGACGGTAGGATTTCCAAACGGTGCAGATTAGGGCTTGACGTATAGGCCTGCTGCTTTGCTAAATTCAAAAAGGTAATGGAGGAAATATTAGTGATGCAGATTAAAGACAATAGGGTTCTGCATCTATATCCATTAATTATGAATAATACAAAAATCTGAAGAAAAAGCCATCTGATATCCAAGAGCCATTTCCAACTGGGTAACGTAGCTGCTGGCATTGATGAATGGACTAAAGTTGTGATGTGCTCATTAAGATAAAGGGACAAACAGCAGCCTGCACTCCTGTCAGAGGTACTCTTGTTATCAATTACGACCACAGATACAAGCAGCAGATACCGGAGTTTGGGAGGTTATCATATGCTTGCTTAACTTCAACCAACTGTGTTCTATATACCTATAAGGTAAATTGATATATAATAATTTATGTATATGTATGATATATTCATACATTTTATACAGAAGCCTTGCCAAACATTTACTCCAACACACACACACACACACACACACACACCACACACACACAAAATCTTTTAACTAGCAACATAGGGAGCATGTTTGAAGTTATGAAGGAAAGGGGGCTATTTTCTGGCCCAAGAATAAACACAATAATAACAACCTAATTAAGCTTCAAGGATTTCACCTTTGACAGTTCCAAAAATTTGTGCATTGTCTTCCTCATTTTCTCTGCTCAATGTTTCCAAGATTTAGAGATAGGATCTTTTTGGCTGTGTGATTTTACTTTTTTTTTTTACTTAAATTCTTTAGCCCATACTATTCTTGACTATAAAATACAATGGTAACAATAGTAATAAGCAGGAGAAGGAAAAAGAAGAGGAGGAGGAGACCAAGATATGGCAAACATTTCTGGCTACTTTGTGCCTATAACTGTGTTTATCACTTTCCAAGTATTTATTAATTCACTCAGTCTCCAGCAGTACCCTACAGTTACAACTCTCAGTTTGGTTTTATAGATGAGGAAGCTGAAAACCAACCAAGTTAAGAAATTGGAGCAAGACCTCATTCCGGTTCTTGAGTTACCATGAGTGCTGGAGCTGAGCCAGGAATCCAGGCAGTGTTCCTCCAATGGCCACTGCTTGGACTAGCACAACGAATGCAGACCCTCATTAGTTAGTATCAAAGGAGACACTGATCTTTACTACCACTTATGACATACTAACTATGGTTTCTTTGTGTTCCTCTAACTTCATAACCTTACAACTTGACTCTAAGCTTTCTAAGAGACAAATATGCACAGCTCTTCTCACCCTTTCCAGTATCCACCTGCAGCTTGTGTACGTGCCTACTCAACAAATGTACTTTCATGCACCGTATGTCTTGCTTACTGAACTCTGAGGCCCTAAATGATAACCAAAATCAGTCTAGAGACACACTGTAACTGCAAGGGACAAGCTATCTTCAGCAAATCACCACCAATGGCATTTTCCATCTGGTTTTGTAGGGCTGTCGTGGAAATAATATTATGTCATGGTAGTCCTACAGGCTTGATTTATTTTGGCTTAAAAGGAGGAACTTGTCTCATGTGTCTCTCTTCCTCTCACAGAGGTTTTTATTTTTATTTTGCCCCCCCCCTCCCCACCGCTTCTCAAGGGCTGAGGGTCAAGTTCTGTCCTTGGAACCAAAGTAGTTTTCCAAAATGAGGTGAAGCAGCCCTGTCAAGCTGGGCCAGATCTGCTGTCAGAGCCTTTCCCAAATACATCAGGCCCTCTGCTTGTAAAAATAAATTGATACCAATGCACAAAATTTATTAGGAGATGACAGCCCGGTTCATAATGGAAATATGGAGAAAACATCATCCTTCAAAGCTGACAGTTTATCCATCATGCCTCAGATTCCTGAGATAGAAGCAGACGCTGTCACATGCAATCCGCTGAGGACACATCTTCTTGGGTTTCCTTATGACAGGAAACTGAAATAATCCAGAAGAAGGGAAGGGCTTGTGTTATCCTTAATGTGCTTGGCCATATATTTTCAGCATCACAGAAGGACCATGTGGCCAAGGCAATGAATGATGGAGGAAGTAGGGCGGCTGAAACTCTCAAAGGCCTCTCCTTTTCTCTTGGGAGTGATGAACTGGGGCAAAGGTCACAGAGGGTTATGGACCACTGTGATTGACAGCAATGCCCTGCTATGCATGAGCAAAACCAACAGGTGGCAGAACAGTCCTAAGCACAGGCCACAGCTGGCTCAGCTTGAAGTTTGAGGTCATCTTGCCCTACATATTCTGCTCAGCTTTTTATGTCTATTGATAAGCTGGAGACAATTTAGAAGAGCCATTTTAATGAGGGATCAGTGCAAGAATATTTCTGGGGATCACACGGGGCCTGATTCTCTACAAGCTTAATGAGACAACCTGCTGCACCTTGTATGAAATAATTGTGTATTCAAAGCTCTTTTGCAAAATATACGTTTGGTAGCAAATTAGAATGAAATAAACATGATATTGGAGGAGAAAATTTTATTATCAATTTTGTGAGGTTTAAACATATTTATATTTCAGACTTCATTCTTGGGAGGTTTAAAGTTATTATGGCTAGAAACTTTTTAATGAATTTATTTTTAAATACTTATGTTTTTATGTATTTGTATATATGTGTGTGAGCCTTTATGGGTTTATGTGCACCATGTATGAGTAGGAGCCTATGGAGTCCAAGAGAGGGCAAATGATTCCATGCAATTGGAGTTACATGTGGCTGTCAGCAGCCAGGTGGGTGCTGGTACCTGAACCTAGGTCCTCTGCAGTGACAATAAGTGCTCTTAACCCCTGACCCATCTCTTGAGTCTCTAGGAAGCTTTTAAAATGAGATGATTCTAACCTTTCAAATGTACAGAAAGTTATCAATATGAAACAGACATCTAAACAGATAAGGACAATCTCAATGGCCTTTTAGTCTATTTTTAAAGATTGTGTGTGTGTGTGTGTGTGTGTGTGTGTGTGTGTGTGTGTGTGTGTATGCCATGTCTGTGCACACTGAGGAAAAAAGCGGGTACTGCATTTCTCAAAGCTGAAATTACGGGCGGTTGTAGGCCACCAGCCAGAGACTCTGGAAATGAAGCAGGAGCCTTTTCAAGAGTCGCGAGTGCTTTCCTCCACTGAGCTGTCTTGCCAGTCCAACCTGAGATTGTTAACCCAATCTTTATATGAGGAGGGAAAAGCTGAAAGGTTCCATTCAAATGTGGCTGGGTATAGTGGCTGGTGCTTACAAACCCAACTTTGGGAAATTTTTGAAAGGGGGTTGTTAAAAGTTCAAGTTTGTCTTAGCTACAGAGTGAGTTCTATGTGAAAAGACTTGTCACTGTGGGTGTTGGTGACTCAGCTCAGTGGGTAAAGGTACTGGCTGCTAAGCTAGACACCCTGAATTTAGTATCCACAGGGACCCACCTGATGGAAGGAGAGAACTCACTGCTACAAATTGTTTTCCTGCCCCAGAGTACACAGCAAGATACATGTTCAGATACATACATCACACATCACACACACACACACACACACACACACGTATATATACACACACAGCCACATGCATCAATGAATACAATTTTTTAAGAATTAAATCTTATTATTCAGACACTTACACATCAGTGCTTGCTGTGGCATTACTCAGAGTAGCTAAGTTATGGGAATGACCTATCTGTCCAACAGCAGAGGACTAGGGAAAGAAAACATGGAGCATTTGCACAATGGACCATTTCAAGACATTAAAAGAGAATGAAGTTACACCACTAACAGGTAAATGGATGCAGTAGTTACAATAAGTGAATTAAGTCAACCTCAGAAAGATAAATACTGCATGTTTTCCCTTCTTTGTGGATCACAAGGTTTGTATAGATACAGATAATCATATATGTACAGATAGTGTGCAAGTACAAGAGAAACTCACTAGTGGAACAGACCAAGGAGAGGATCGATGTGAGAAAGGGGGTGTGCTCAACATGCATTATCTACTTCCACAGAAATGGCCTATGTGACACAGAACTAAGTGTAATAAAAAATTACCAGATGAATTTTTTTAAAAAGTGACTAAGGTACAAGGCATCTTTGTTTGAGTGTCCGGCGAGTTAGGAAACCATTACTACATACAGGACACTGCAAATAAACTGTCATGTTTGTTCTGTTATAAGGCATTGCATAGGATATGTGTATGCTATGAATTAGCCAAATCCTGATCTGAATATTGTGCGTTGCTTCACTCCTCGAAACACATCCCCAAGAGCAGCAGGCGGATTAAGCTACATGACTGTTAAATTCTTATTCATAGGTACCAGGGCTGAAAATACACAAGAGGATCTATAACTCTGAGACCCCAGATCCTTCACATATTGTCTCTCTATGAAGCAAGAGAGCTTCTATCCTCTCAAACCCCTGTCTTAAGCAAGGCCTGAAAGTCTGTTGATTTCACGTGTCCAAACTAAACAGATCTGCCTTTTCCCTTGGCTTCCTCTGTGAGCACGCGCCAGCACGACTACACATTCATCCAGAGTTTATTTCAATGTTAGTGGGAAACAAGCCGTTTCCCAGCTTAATGAATAGCATCAGTGTCTGCCTTTTAACCAAAAATGTGACCTTAAACTTGATGGATCTCACCAGAAGGCACATTTTCAAATTACTTTTCTATTGGAGGTTTATGAATATAGTTCCCCAAATTATTGTGACAGCTGTGGGGTAGTGGCTGTGTCTCTGACTCAGACGTCACAAAATGGGAGAGTCACTTCTGAATGGGGGGGGCGAGGTGGGGGAAGCACGGGGAAGAAAGTAAGACCCATACCAGAGGGAGAGATACAAAATCCAACTCTTTGGATCCTTAAGTTACAGATTAGTCCTGTAAGGCAGCTGAAACCTTGCCTTTTCTGTCCCCGCCATTTTTGTTTCCAAATCATTCTAAATGGGGGCAGAGAAGGCTGAGCTCTTACAGATTCTCCAAGAGGACATCTGATATATCTTCCTTATTAAAGATGACAAAGTATAATTGATGGGCCTGGTGCCTAGCCAGTTCTAAATTTTTCTTTTTTTTTTTTTCTTTCTTTTTTAGAGAATGCTGTTTAATGTGCGGACATTATTTTTGGACTACTGAATGCCAGAAAATAATGAGCTGGCATTCAGCTTTGGTGAATAAGACTCTGAATTTTCATCTAAAAGCAGTTTTGAGTTATGGCTGTAGATAAGGTGTAACTGTGCAAGGGAATTTTATCCATGTTTCTCCCATGAATCATGAATGAGGGGAAAAATTACAGTCTAAATTGCACTTAAAAGGAATAAAGTCTTTTCATGTCATACATGATTTATCAAAATGATCTCATTTTAAGGGGACTGTGGTGTATCTTGATTAATCGCATTAGGACGCTTGATGAATGGCCTCTTTAATGGTAACACAGGATTTATTGGCAGCATCCCGACTGGAACCAGAGGATAAGAAGTAAAATATACAATAGATAGCTAATGTAGATAAGGCATCGGTACTGCCCTGACTTGTTTTAAAGTTGTACCTGGAGCTTCATTGTCGGGACATTCTGAAACCTGGCCTAGAAGGGGAAGCATGCCTCTCACACAAACTGAGGCCCCAAGGCGAAGCCAGTCTGCCTTCTATAATGTGTAGTATGGCGTATACCAATTCCTTTGCGTCTCTATAAGGAGTCTGCGTAAATGGGTTAAACTTTCCACATTCCCGGTAGAAAGGAGGGGACACTGCCTTTGGGTAACAGCACCGCCCCCCACCCCCACCCCCCTGGCAAAGCTATCTCCCTATTTCAATATCCTCTTCACATTTCACTTTAATATCCTAAACGTCTTAAAAAAAAAAAAAAAAAAAAAAAAAAGCTGGCTCCCACTAATTTCCTCCAAGGCCGACAGATCAGAGGCTTGCCTCCAAGTGTTCTTTTAGAGCCCTGGAGACCCTCTCATAATCCCGCTGCTTGTCTGCAATTAATCCTCTGAGCTGCGACATTATTACTACCACCACCCACAGACAGAGGAAGCTCCCGACCCACTGGACTCGGGCTCCCAAGGAGGCTTCAAAGGTGCCAATCACACCCGCCTCCCAAAGGTGCCTGCTGTCAGCCCCAGAGGTTCCATCCTCCCCACTGATCAAACATTCTTCCTCAGGAGATGAATTCAGAGTCCCCGCCCACTTCCGCCCATATCCTCTTTCGCTTTTGAGTTTACCCAATGATCCATCCTGGCCTCCAAAAGGGAAGCCACCGATAATAGAAGGCCTTTCAAAACAAAAGCGGCAGTGGCAAACTTAAATCCCAGCTGTTATCAACTTTAAAAAAAAGAAGAAAGAAAGAAAGGATAGAGAGAGAGAGACAGAGAGAGAGAGAGAGAGAGAGAGAGAGAGAGAGAGAGAGAGAGAGAGAGAGAGAGAGCAAAAAACAGAACAAGAAAAACACCTTAAGGCAGGGAGGATTAGAGTCTGGNAGAGAGAGAGAGAGAGAGAGAGAGAGAGAGAGAGAGAGAGAGAGAGAGAGCACAAAACAAAACATTTAAAACACCTTAAGGCAGGGAGGATTAGAGTCTGGCCTGAAAGGCCATTCTTTGATCAAAGACCCCAAGACTTTACACAAACATAATCACAAGGCAGCTGGCAGCGAGAGCTCTCTGAAGGCAGAATTGATTTGTTGGCAGTGCTTGGACCGGGTAGGGAAGCCCCATGCACGCTTGTCCTCTTCAGTCCCCATGCAACTCCAGGCCCAGTGACTTAAAAACTATGTTTTCGACCTTATGTCTCAATTGGGGCAGAAGGAAGCCACCATTGCCCCTGTGCGTACTTTAGTAGTCGAGCAATTGCCATATATGGAAAAAATCTTGGGAGGATAAGAGCAGCGCCTGTCCTGAGGGCTCCTCATGCCTTCTTGCCTGTCAGGACCAGAGGCCCAGGGCTGACTCACAGAACTCATTAACATGAAAGATGAAGGAGTCACCGAACATCCACATTCCCATCCAGAAGCACATCTTCAAAGTGGAGAGGCAGAATCATGAGGGTTGTTTGGGGCTTTGGGACTTTGGTAGAAAGACTGAATATAGGTTTTGGTTTTGTTTATTTATTGTTTTTGTTTTTAATTACAGAAATAGAATTGTTACCCATACTGCTGATGACTATGACAGGACAGGGACCATTTACCACATATCCAGGGTGGGTGTCAGAGTCTCTCTTGTCCAACACTCCAGGGGAGAAAAGATTACTGTTTTGGTCATGTTCGATGAAATCCAATTCAAAGGCACCAAGGAAATAAGTTTCAAGCAAAGTTCGGGAATCCATGGTCTGCTTGAGTTACATGTCTATCTCTGAGAGACTACACTCTGCTCCTGTGCATGCACCCAGCTGGGAGTTTAGTGACTCCCCTGCCCCAGGTTACACTGGTTAAGGGGTGTGAGACAGTGTTTCCCTAGAGGTAACAATTGAGAATCAATAGTTACATAATAAATACCAAAAAAGTCAGAAAAGCAAATTCCCCTTAAATAGCAGCCAGCCTTTGACATAAGGTTTCAGAGACTGTTCCTGCATCCCAGACATTGAAAGCATCTTATTGTCATCTTTGGACCACAGGGAAGCCATTGTTCAATAGGCCAGTCTTCAATCTCCATATCCATAAACATTTCCTCAGAACTCTTGCACAATTTTCTCCTTTCCAGGCTCTCAGTCACAATCAGCTTTAGCATACACGTCTTCTTTAATAAACTTGGGGAACTCATAGAAGATAAAAAAAAAAATGGAAACACTCATCTAAAGGAACAGCAAGGTGAGAGGGGGAAGGGGGTAACAGCTTAGATCATGGTACAGCGTTGGAAAGAAGCCCAGCAGGCTAAAAACTCAATCTCCCCCAACACACGCACATACACAGGGAGGTGGGGTAAAGGGAAACTTAGTTCTGCTGGTTTTATACAAGTCAGGAATTATATGCAAGGTCTAATCACTAATCGGCAGCCACCGAGCAGCTTCACCGTGCATCCCTGGAAGGATGTGGCACTGACGTTCTGCCCAGACTAAGACCATATAACACAATATGAGAACATGTGACAGTGAAAAGAACAAGGTAGAGAATTCTCTTGGGAGAAATATTCTAAAAAAAAATCCCTTTTTTTTTATATGAAAAACATTATCTACAAAAACTTCAAATGTCTAGCAAATGGTTTCTAATGTACTAATTCTCAAAAGCATGTCCCCGGCCTTCTGTCATTCAGACACTGTTACTTTCGACCTCCCTTGTCTCTCTTGAATAGATTCAGGGATTCTTCCTCTGAGTGCAGCCAAAAACCGAGGGCCATTGACTGCTATCTTAGTGCAGGAGGATCACAGGGCCTGGGGTATTGAGGAGATTCCCTAATGATATCAGCATGTATGAGAGGAGTTGAAACTAGGATCCTAGTGGACCACTTGTAAAACATGACACGTGTTTCGCACTAAAGATTTAAAGAACTTAGCAGTATCTACTGTGACAACCCAGAGTGGACCACATACAAACATTCCATTAGTCTCTTAAACCCTCCTGCACTAGAGCTACCTATGTGGCCTAGCTACACCAGGACAGCGCAGCTCTGAAGCAGCAGCATGCAGCTTGGCTGTCTGCAGGTCTGCACCTTTCAAAGGACCTGGAAAGATGAGGGTGTATGTACAAGTTGTTGACTTACAGAGAGGAGGACAGAGGTCCAAGGAGCTATGTTCAAACAAACAGAGTCTTTCTTTGAAAAAAATCAATATTAATTCCTAATTTGTGAACAATTCTAAATAAAGTCTCCACTTTTCTAGATCAGGACTTTCTGTCATTAATTCCAAGTTCATTAATTCCAAGTTTTATGCTGATGGCTTTTTATTACACAATCCTGTTCAGCTTGGAACAGAATCAAGAAAATGTTAGCAAATGAAATCATAGAAGAGTTGTTTGAAAATAGCCTTCAAAATATGTTTTCCTTTCAGATTTTAGTTTTTTTTTTTTCCCCCTCAAATGATGTGATAATCAATCATAAAGCTATTCTGGAGAGAGGCCATCTTGATTTGCTCCATACTATCAACAGTTGTTGACACCAAAAGTTCCACTCATCTAAACATGTATGTGTAAAGCTGTTTCCTTGAGAGAGACCAGATCTAAGCAGCTGAATCCAGCTTGGAAAATGACCAAGTATCAACACGATTAAGTCTGTCATGTAGTATTTCTAATTATTCCAGCAACATCTTTCTTCCTGTTTCCAGAGGGGAGGAAAAATGTAACATTGTTTCAAAGCTGCATTTCCTAAAGAAACCTCCCCATACACCTCTCAAGTCTTCAAATCTGTAATACGCCCTGGTCTGTAGGGACACAAGGAGGCCTGGAGGCTTCCTTTGTGGGAAATCCTATTCTAGGATGTGTGTGGTACTTAGGGAAAACCTGATGTCAAACTTTATAAATGAAAGAAAAGGGGAAGGAAGGAAGGAAAAAAGGAACTAAGGCGAGACGAGGAAGGGTGAGCTTTGGAAATCATTTTTCCAATCATTTTCCATTCATAAAAACTATTCTTAAATGTTTTTCCTGACCTCACTCTCTGTCCCAGCAGAAGTCTCGACTGTCTCAACTGTATTTTTGCCACAGTCATAAACAGAAGGCTCCATATGTTCTTTCCCTTTCATTCACACACAGGATCCCTGGGTTTCGAAAGGTAAACACAGCCATAGAAACCCAAGTCAGCCTTTAGCAAGCTGTTGTATTTAGCCTGCAAGTATACACTCTGTTGTCCAGAGAGGCTAATGACACAGGAGCAGGAAACAGAAGGGGGAGGTGAACCCTCTGTAACAGCAACCAGCCAAGAGAAAAAGGACACTAAAAAACATTATTTGGGGACTCTGGGTGCTGGCTTTGGTCTGCATGAAACTTATTCCACGGACTTTTCAATGCAACTCCCTATTCAGCACACACTTGCCTTCCTTCACCAGGGAATCCCGGAGAGCTCACTTTGAGGGCTAAGGTTGAAGCTCCATTGGCAGAGTACTTGGCCTGGCATGCATGGGGCCTGGAGCTCAGTCCCCAGCACTGCATAAACCTGGCATGGTGCTTCAAGTCCATAATTCCAGTGCTTGAGAGGAGGTTAGGGGAATTAGGCGTTCCACACCATCATGGCCACCTAGCAAGTCTGAGCACTGCCTAAGATACTGGAGGGTCTGTCCCCAAACAAACAAATAGACAAGTTAGAGGCTGAATTCCTGGCCTACCCCCTAATGTCCGAGCTGAAGCAAAAATCCTTAGAATGTTCCTTTAAAACAGAAATCCGACAGAGTTGCTTTTCTGCTTAAAACAGCATGTAATGTTTGGCCTGAGTTTCAAGCTTCGAACATGGCCGATAAGGCCCCAGGGCACAGCCTTTCCTTCTTCGCAGGCCTGACTCTTGCCTCTCCCCTTGCTTGGCAAGCAGGAACCTGTCTGGCAGCTTTTCTATTCCTTCAGGTGCACAGTCCTGAGAGCCAGAGATCTTCACCAAATAATCTTTCTCCTGACGCTTTCTCTCCAGCATGCTCTGCCTTAGCGATGGTCCCCTGCTGTACTGCCAACTCCCCACACATTTTGTCACCACAACCCTGAATAGCTGACTCATAGTAATGTCTCAATAAATTCTTGTCACATGGTAAAATACACTTATTTCACGCTAAACAAACACCATCCTTCAGTCTCCACGGGTTCAAAGCAACAAAATAAAAAATAAGTTAAAAATAAAACAATAAAACAAAGTAGCGAAGTAGCACATTTGTATCAGACTTCCCAGTCACTGTGCACTCTGTTGTCTAAGGGAAACAACCCCTTTAGACCCCTTGATGCTCACTGAGTGGAACACACGGGGTCCTACAACCCTCATTCCTCACGGGCAGCCTCTTCTCAAGGAGGGCCCTGTTGATTCTTGCTGTATGTAAGGGCTTAAGTTACAGCGCACACTTTGCCCAAAGGAGTCATCAGAGGTTGTTTAGAACAAAAGAAGACTTCCTTCCTGGGGTTCAGTCTGCTCCACAAGTGATAGAAACAAAAGCAGAGCCTGTGGCTTCCAAGATGCATTCAGAGTCCCAGGCTGGGCTGGGGCTCCAACTAAGAGGACCCTGGGCCCCATGCTAAGTGAGGCAGCACACAGCTCACTTAATTGGGCTTGCCTTTTATTATACTTCTCTTTTGCTCCTGCAACCTGTGATTTTTGATGAATGCCTCATAAAATGTTTAATCCAAACAAAGACCAAAGGAGTGCAGGGAAGCATCCATTAGTCACTGCCAGATCCTCCAAAGACAGGAGACAGGGTCTTAGGGACTGTCATTAGGGAGGAAGCCCGGTTGCAATGCAGCCCTCGTGCTGCGCAGCTCAGTCAGCAGAAGGGGGAGCTGTAGTGTAACCTATTTGAGATGTAAATCTAGAGTTGCCTGTGCTGCAGATTAGAGACTGTGGTAGCTGCTGCTCAGCCAGTCTACAGCAATACTATATATCCTGCTCCTGGTCGGTGCAGGTCATTAACAGGACCCGGAATGGTGTTACTAAATGTGAACATTAAGAAACCCAAGTCAGCAAAGGACGGAAAGCATGGTAGCCACACCTCAAGGGGAATCCACCCCCTGTGAAGGGGAGATGCATTGATACAAAAACAGGCAAGTAACTGTATTAGCTTTGCGTGACAACAGATGAGCCACCAGGAACGTGATAGAGTAGTATCTTGACATGAGAGAAATTAGACATGGAAGAGGGAAAATGGGAGAATAAGGGACAAGGAGGAAAGGGAGGAAGGAGGGGAGAGGAGAAAGAGGGAAGGAAGAAGAGGGGGAGAGGATGAAGGAGGGAACAAAGTAGAGGCCTTCTGTCCATGCCTGCGTACAGCAACAAGGAAGATTTCACAAACACACAGTACCAGGAGTGCTGGAGGGACATTCCCCCTCTTTTGCGTTGACCTTCCATAAAAATGGGACAAAAGACTCAGAACAAGGCCCCTAGCTTCCCTGAACCAAGCCAGCTTCTGCTTGGGCTTTATTTTTTGACCAAGTCAGGTGTCCCTACTGCCAAAGAAGTTTTCCTTTTTCCCTGACTCCAGCCAGTTCCTGTTTCCTTCAACTGGAACTCCCCAAGACTCATCAAATCCACAATTTAATTACATGAGAGAGAGAGAGAGAGAGAGAGAGAGAGAGAGAGAGAGAGAGAGAGAGAGAGGGGAAGGAGGAGGAGGAGTGTAAACATGACTCCTTTTTATCTCCCGATACATCTGGACAAGTAGACAATGTGCTAAAACAAAATAAATCTGCCCTGACAGACACATCAAAGGGGCTTGCAGCTACTTACAGCACAGGAATGCAGTTGCTAAGCATCGGCCAGACTTATCAGTCCTTGGAAGAAATGCTTTTTTCTCCCTTTGAGGGGGGGGGGGTGATGAGGAAAGCTGGGGAGTGGGAACCAGCCTGCAAAAGGAGACCGGGGATTTTCAGGGATTTTGAAGCTTAAAATGAATTGTGTGAAGAAAAGGGGTTTTGTGGTGGTTTTCCTTTTGACATACGGCCTATATTTTTATAAAGGTTGCCCATGGAAAAACCTTCCAGAAAGGGCTCTTTAGGATTTTAATAGAAAGACGATTGTGAAAAATAAATAAATAAGTATAAAAAAAAACCCACCTGTATACAAAGTTCTATGGATTTCTCCGGGTGATTCAAACCTAATGCTAGCTAGTCCAGGATCTGGGGAAATAGCTCACACTTACCAGAGTCAGGATAAAATCCTTAAGCAGCCATAATAAAAAATAAATCTCCCAAAATCATAAGGTACATACAATTTTTTTTTTCCTAAAAGGCAGGAAATGGAGCATCTACTCTAGGAAACACAATAAAAACGTGAAAATGGAGCCCCTGGAGCCCCAAACCAAACCAAGTGTGAGACAGGACTAGGGAAACAACTCTCTGGGTTAACCATTCTCCCTGAGAGCGAGAGGAGCTGAGTTGGGATTCACAGCACCTAGAGAAAGCAAGCAAACTTCTCCAACAGAGCTGGCTTGGAGGTAGAGACACGTGGCTCCTGGACTTCTCTGGCCAGCTAGTCTAGCAGAATCAGTGAACTTCGGGGTTAGTGAGGAAACCTTTCTCAAAAATAAAAAAAGATAGAACACTATAAATGGAGACGGCTAACTCTGACCTCCACGTATGTGTGGTGTGTGTGTGTGTGTGTGTGTGTGTGTGTGTGTTCGCGCGCATATATGCACAAGCATACATGCACAGGACACACACATGCACACATGCATACACAAAGAAAACCAAGTTTGAGCTGCCATGTGGAGTGCATGCAATAAGTTAAATCTAGCTGCTCACCCCAGCTGCATACACAGCCTCACAAATAAACCATTCACATTCAGAAACCAAATGGAATCCACTCTGAAATCTGGTGCCACCTTCAGCACTGTACCCCTAGCTCAAGAGACAGAAACCTGTGTTGTGTGTTTCAATTCGATCTTCATCTATGGTATTGAACTCATGAAGATTCCCCTCTTTCTATGATCATATCCTGGGGTGGGAGACTTTGGTTTGTTTTTTTTTCCCCCTCCTGCCTGACTATAGGATTTGCTTGTGCTGGGGAAACTGGACTGAACATGAAATAGTTATAGCTGAAAAGAATTTTCCATGAAATCTTGAAGGTGCTCTTGGACAAAACCAGCCAGTTCAAACCGAGCCACCAGCTCTCACTGTATAGTTGACAGTTCCATAGAGACTCCACCTTTACTAGAGAGGGCTTAAAGCTATGCAGACACAATAAGCTGGATCCAGGGAGACCCTGGTCATTTTTTGTAAAAAAAAAAAAAAAAAAGCTGTTTTCCTTCCTTGGATCAAAGGAAACAAACTCTGCATGATATTCATACAGGATAACTCGCAACAAGAACAATTACTAAGTGTGTGCTATTGCACAAATAAATAACGCGTACCATTATCTCCAGCACGATCCTATTTAGTAAACAGTGACGGAAGGCAGCAGTAACCATTTTTATTGTCCCATATAGCTCCTATTTTCTAATTAAACAAAAGGTTATTTCTACTGTTAACAGAGTCATTTGTCTAAGCTGGGGCTTACCTAATACTTTTTGCCAAGCATGACAGAATATAAGAAATTAGGTTCTGCCAATGGTTTGGGTCTTTTCTTTACTTTTCTTTTCTTTTCTATTTTCTGTTTTGTTTTGTTCTAATTTTATGCATGCTAAGTTGTTACTTAGAAAGCTCTGTTGTTTCCTAATCAGAGTGAGGGAACTTTGTGTGGTAAATTCATAAATAAACTTTGGTGATTTTTTTCCCCCTGAAAACATGATGAAGCCAGCACATCCTCCTGCCCTTTAGCTTACATTCAAGGGCAATGATCTGTATTATTAAACATATAGGTCATGCCAGCTTGTGTTTCTCTATCCTGTGGGATGTTTTAGGAGCTGCTGTCACATTACTGAGATCTGTTCTGTGACTCCTAATTATTCCTAGTGGCAGCTTTGGATTTCAAGCGATTCTTCTCACATGTATGTAAAAATTTATAAGCTGTTTCATAGAATTAGTCCCTGTTGTTTATGAGGGCTGTAAATACTGATTAGAGGCATGAACTCATTTCATTGACAAGGATAATGCTGACTTAATAAAATCTGCTCTGTGTCTTCTGGAATCTTCTAGAACTCTTCATGTCTATATTTGAAATTGCACATTTTAAAATTTCAGTATGACCCTGAGGGCAGGGCAGCCTTTTTGCTGTACAGCTAACCAGAAGATGAGGGATTTGATTTGGTCCTGATGCATCTTTGAGGTTGCTACTATGTACTAGAAACCAAAAGGAGGAAGCTCAATGTTCCATGAGTACCAGGGGTGCGCAGCACAGCACAGCACAGAAGGCATCTTGTCCGATTCTATAAACAAGCCAGCACAGCAGACAAGACATCCCATAGTTGTGCCCTCCAGGAAAGCCCAGCCCTGGATTCCAGGACAGAATGTCATTCTGACTGTGTTCCCAAAGCCTTTCGAATCAAGTGCCATGCTCTTACAACAGGGAAAGGAGGAAGCCTGTGGCTTATAACACAAATGAGGGCAACCAACAACTACAAGATGCAGAGGAATCAATATCAATGTTCTGAGAAGCTCCAAACAAAATAAGCCAAAGGCTGAACAAAGAAAGAGATGACTTCCTCTCTGGGAAAAGCACACAAAGCCTGGTATCTCCTCTTCATATAAGAAGTAATTTGGAAAGATATCAATAGCCCTATTGTATTGCGCACGCGTGTGTGTGTGTGTGTGTCTGTGTGTCTGTGTGTCTTCTCCAAGAATTAACAAGGTTTATTCTTCACTATAATCAAAAATAATAATATCCACACTTTATAAAATGCCTTCCCACTGCTACAATCACACCCTATTCTTCCGTAATGCTGCGTCGAGTTTAAATTTTGTGCTAGCAGTCTTCAGTGCTTCCAGAAGTAGATGCCTAGTCTTCCTAAGTTTAAAAATACCTGTATTTCTCTATAGGTAGAGGGATCATATGCGGTGATTACATATCTCATGATCCCTCTCGACTCTTAAATATTTATAATTCTTTCAATACCACTAAAAATATGTTCACAGGTATATAACTAGTTATTTATTCATTTCTAATGAAAATAATCATTTGTCTTATTTATTTTCAATTCTTTCCTTACACATATATGCATTACTATACAGGAAGACGTTGTAACCGATGCTGGATTACTAAATATTGCTGATTTTCCAACTTTCTTTACTTTGGAGACTAGGTTGAGCATAGGGAGATGCGGAGAGCCTAAGATGCCCTATACAGATACAAAGCTGAATAAAATGACCCATTTCTCTTGAATCTCAATCCTACAAAGCTAGAGTCACAGGTTTTCATTTATCGGGTTTGGTAAAAAGCAAATTCCTTTCCTCAACTACTCAGAGCAGCTTTACCTGTTATTCCAGAATGAGGACAGCAGGATGCAGGTCCTCAGGAAGGCCTCCAAACCTCTCAGAGCAATCCGGAAGTTACTCCACAGCAATCCGGAAGTTACTCCACAGTAACCTGCCTCGGCAGGGATGATCCCCACCTTAGAAAGGGATGAACCAATCAAGAGAGGGTAACTGCCATCTGCCATTTAAGCAGACCAAGTAAGAAAAACAAAGGGAACATAAACCTCACCTGGGTCCACTTTCCAGCACTTAGCTGCAGTGTTTGCCTCTGAGCCTGGGTGATGTCCCTCACCTGGGTCCACTTTCCAGCGCTTAGCTGCAGTGCGTGCCTCTGAGCCTGGGTGATGTCCCTCACCTGGGTCCACTTTCCAGCGCTTAGCTGCAGTGTGCACCTCTGAGCCTGGGTGACATCCTTTGAAATATGAACAGAAGGTACTGGGGGCTATGAGTGAATAGAAAAGTCCCTGGATCGACTAGAAATGGCATTTGCCGAACTTCCACAGGAAGGAGAACATTAATGAGTCTGCTCTCTGGGGCTTCTTGAAGTATAAGCAGGTTTTGAAGTTTATATCGGCAATACTAACCTGAGAAGCCTGAGAGACCACAATATCCCATAACATATGGTCTCACACACACACACACACACACACACTGCATTTAACACATTGTGCTGACCTGAATATAATCTCTCTCTCTCTCTCTCTCTCTCTCTCATTTATCTCTTCTTCCTCTTCCACCGTTTGATGTACACAGGAAGAATATTGTCTATGAACCCATTTTAGGCAACCTAGGAACCTAGCCTATGATAATTCAGCTGTACATTTATTTACTTGCTCCCAAAAATTAATGAATTAATTTTTAAGTTTTCATACATGGCTATATAATTAATGTATCGAACACATTCTCCCCCATGCCTCCTCTATTCCTCTCTTCACACTCTGTCCCCCCAGTTCTACTTCTAGTCCTATATCGCATACACATACACATACAAAAAAAAAAAAAAAAAAAACAACAACAACTAGGAAACACAATTGAGAGAGTGCATACCTCAGCTTTTAAATTGATAGATTAGAAAATGAAAGAGCAAGGGCTGGAGAGATGGTTAAGAGCTCTGGCTATACCTCTAGAGGACCCAGGTTCAATTCCCAGCACTCACAGAGCAGCTCACAATTGTCTGTTACTCCAATTCTAGGGAATCCATTTATGTGGTACACACTATCTGTGCAGAATACATATACATATAAAATAAAACAAATAAATCCTAAGTACAAAAAAAAAAAGAAGACCTTAAAGAAGAAAAGAGACTCTGCCAAACAATCATAGTATACCTGTGATTTTATTATGAGCTATGAGGAAAATTAAGAATGCCATAGGGGTATGGCCTCTTCTTAGCAGGGCTTGTGGTATAGCTAGACAACAAGGTGTAAGAGTTAGGCAGCAATAACAGCTGGAGAGCAAGAAGAAAGGCCTTGTGGAACCCTCCATCCCTGAATCACAGGAAAATATTTTAGCTTCTGTAAAAGCCTGAGCACATGGCTCAGAGAAGAATAAACCGTAGAAACTGAGATTGTGAGGCATAGCTCAATAAGTTGTTCCCTTGGCTACATGACTCCTTAACAAGATTCTTCCATTCCTTCAAGATTCAAAGGGAGCATCATCTCTTGTCTGAGTACCCTAGGCATCACATGATTGTTGGGCAGTTGTGGCACAACAGATAGTAGTGAGCTGAGCTCTTAGTAGACTTGGGCGCGGGGAGTGTCTCTAAGTCAGGAGGTATTTTTACTCCCATCTTAGTAAGTTAAGCACCAGGCACATTTAGGATCCTTAGCTCTGTCCAGTTAATGAGGAAGTAAGGGGCAGGAATGTTTCAGATGATATCTCAGATGACATCACTCTTCCTGCCTTCCTCTGCTGTAGAAGTAACTGACGACCTCATCACATCAGGCTTGCAAGAGAAGGATGCCCCCAGAATGCAGCTGGTACCTCCCTCTTCGCCATGCAGCTTCCTGGCTGTGGTGGAGGTGAATGGGGAGGGGGGGGTGGTGGTGTTAGCATGATGTTTCACTCAGCAGGCACAGCACCAGGGCAAATTTTTAATGATTTACCAGTTCTACTTGACTGAGCCTGCACCCTGTAAGTAGATCAGATGATCAGCGACCACAAGTTAAACTGCTTTTGTTGCTCGCAAGGCATGCATGGTGGACCGGCTGCAAGGCACCAGGCCCTCGCACGCAGCTGTGTGTAAGACAAGGCAAGGTTGCGTACGACAGGCAGTTAATGGCTCATACCAGCAAGCCTTCGACTTCGGCTGGCACATGCAGCTGAATTTTAAGAAGGCAAATGACCTTGCAGCTCTGAGCTCTAACTTTGTACTTTTACCTATTTGTACCTGGATAAATAAACATTTGCAGCAAGCCAAAGGGCCCAGAAAGCACTATTGTAGCCACGGGCTAAACCCTTTCTCTCTGGATGAAAGACTTCAAACCAGACAGGTGTAGGGTGTGCTGGGGTGGGTGTGTGTGGGGGTGTCATTTTCTGCCTCAAGTAGCACTAAGGTAAAAAGGGGAAAGGTGATAATAATGACTTCCATTTATTAGAACTTTCAGAAGTTACCCACTTCAGTCCTATCCCATTTAGGGTTCTGCATCCCAGCAGAGAGAATGGTTCCAGGCAAAGTTGAACAGAACTGCCCCGGACAAGGGATCAGTGTCACTATGGTACACTAACCTAAAGGGGCTGATTCTCCCAATGGCTTATCACTAATGGAAAAGCAGGCTGATGTTAAATTCTTTCCTGTTTTTCCATCAGTTCTGCGGGACAAGAGTCATGTCATAGTAGCTAGGCATCTACCACAAAGTCCCTGTCCCAGCTTCCCGCTCTGAACAAGCTGACAACGACTGGACTCCCAGTCCAAGGCCTGAGATACCTCCCAGAGAGCTGGGACTGCTGGAGTCATCTCCCCCACGAAGCTGTTACTGACCACCCAAATGCCTCCCAAGGAGCCGAGTATTTGTGATTTACAATGTGAGGGGGAGCTTGGGTAATGCTGCGATTTTAAGAACTCCTCAATCAGTTGAGATTAAGATAACATTTATGGCAACATAAACCAAGGTTGCCATGAGAGCAGGCAGAAGAGATCTGGGGAACATTTAAGACATTTCACAGGCCATGAATCAACAGAGGGCCATTTGGTAGGCTAAGAAGATCTCTGGAGCACAGAGCTTGACGCTCTTACAGAGCTTTGACCCCACGCGTGAGCCAGGGTGGTTGGTTCTCAGCCCCTCGCTTTGCTACTTGAACATGAGGTCACAATGCCTCCTTCCACAATCCTACCGACCTTCTACTGATGTCAGGAGCCACCCAAGACCTGAAAGCAAGCATATTGAACGAGATGCCCTCTAGGCATCATTCATGTATGTCCAACCAAATGAGTCAGTAAACAAGGAAACACACTCTAAAGATAGATGCCATCTGCCAAGCCCAACCAGTCTTTAAATGGCTGCAAATACTTTCTTCCCCGTGATTCAGTTAACATAGGTTAGCCTAATGACACTGGCTTATATCTAGGAGACAGAACAGCACTCCTCAGTCCAATATACAGTTTTAATAAACTTTATTCAATTTCCATTGATCCATATGCAAAATAATTTGTTTACAATTTGAACTCAGCCTACGAAATGGTGTCTAACTCAATAAAGGAAGGGACTGAGAGACAACAGTTGTACATACAACTATTAACACATTATGCCAATAAAACCAAACCAAACAACTCAACGGTTGGGTTGAGGAAGGAGTCAATGTTAACCCCTTGAACATCTCTAACATAAGAGACCAATCTGGCTTTACACTAGGAAGTCAGAGACCTAAATAACAATTCTCCCCCCGCCCCTTGTGAATGATTCATGTTCCATTGGGTTTGCTAGTTCCAGGAACCTTAAAATATGCAAGCTTAGTCCCAGGCATCCATGACAACAGAGTACGGGGCTTTCACAAATATGTTAATGATAGACAGCTAGGCTTGTTTGATAGTCAATATAATTTGCATGCCATTCAATACTTCAAGTACTTAAATCATTTGTATGCCATCTGAATCCTTGGGGCCAGGATCAATGAACCATCATTTTTAAGGCACTTGGATCTGGTGACCACATCCATAACCCAATCAGAAAATTAATAGTAAGTATTCACTGAGTACTAAGGAAAATGAAGTCCCTAATCCCAAATTGTATTGTGGAGATTGGAAGATACTTGGAGGAGATATAAAAAGGGTTAGAAAGATGGTTTCCCCATTAGGAATGCTTGCTAACCAATCATGAAGACTGGAGTTCAGATCTCAACCCCAGTGTATCAAGCTCTGTGCCCCATGCAGGCCTCAGCTTTTTATTTGGGTGGATGGGGAAGACTGTTAGTGTTTGATGGGTTCCAACAGAGCCAAGAAAACAAGAGCTCCAAGTTCAGGGAGAAAGCTTGTGTCAGAGTGACAGGAGAGAAGAGCAGATGCCCTCTTTTGGCCTCTGTGTATGCAGGTACACACACTCAGGAGGCTGAACTAAAGCCCAAGGCCAGGTTGAACTATTAGCACATTACTGTCTCAAAAAAAAAAAAAAAAAAAAAAAAAAAAAAAAAAAAAAAAAAAANAAAAAAAAAAAAAAAAAAAACCAAAATAGAAAGATTCTTTGGTTTCAATAGATGGCAGCAAGCATAATGCAACTTTTTAATACATAAATTAATTTGGATATACATGCAAGAATAATCCATAGGGATAGTGAAATCCAACACACTTGTTTTTTCATACTTCACTATAAACAACAACAAAATGATGATTGAAAATGTATAGGAAAATCTTGAGGTTATCAGCATAATGACAAATGCAAATTAGAAAGGATCTTGACATTCTGTAGGTTGTTCTGCCTGCCTTTGTACGTGGTTGAATATGTTTCTTGAAGAGTGCCATCCCTAAAGTGGTCTTGCAGTTCTGATGTTAGCTTTTCCAGCAAAAATAGCATTCATGGCTTTGCCAGGTAACATGTGGTTATACTTACTAAGAGCTCTCTTCATATTATTTCCTTTTTACATTATACTCCAACTTTGACTTCTATCACCACTGACCTGGAGTCCTAGGTTTGTCCTTTACAAACTATAATACCTCATCCATGTGATAAGTCTTTTAGCACTTGAGAGCAGATTCTATGTGTAACCCCAACCTCAGCTATCCTTGGCTAAATATGTCCATAGCTCTCCGCGGCTTGGCCCTCCTCCTGAACACAACCGTTAGTTTTTCTGTATTTCTTAAAGACTGAAACCATGAGCTGACTCTAGTCCTCCAGGTGACTGTGAACCATGGTGGATCTCAGTGATCCTCACTTTGACCTAAGGAAGCAATCTTTCCAAACATTGGCCCATGAGGTACATAATAAATATTAAACATTCCTTTGACATGAAACACTGCCAAGCCAGACCTCTCAAACACATGCTCAGAGATGGACTTTTTAAAATATAAATGTATAGCTTGGCCTTCAAACTTATAATCCTACTGAGCTGTCTGGGAGATGTCAGACAATGCTTGGTGAGACCATTTAGGCCACCACCTAAACTTTCTGGTACGGTCTTTTCCTACTTAACCTTGTCTTGTACAATTTAGCTCCTTGAGGTTGTCTTATTAAAGGTATTTACTAGGGTGGAGATAAGGAGAGGTTCAAGTCTGAAGTCAAGACATGTGGATTAGACTTAATGCCTACTCAAAGATATAAGATATATTTCACTTATAGTTTGGGTGGTGTGAAGATCGATACCAAGAGATGACTTAACCATGTAAAAGTATCAACTTATAAGAGCCATGTAATTTGAGTGTGCTGTGTATACGCGTGTGTTAAAATGTGAGCTACGTGAGTGTGTGACCACACACATGGTGTACATATATGTGCACAGAGGCATATAGAGACCAGATGTCAACATCAGGTGTCCTTTCTCAATCTCTCTCAACATTATTCTGGAGCATCTCTCTCACTGAACTGGCAGCTCAGTGATTCAGGAAAAACAGCCGTCTGCTCACCGTCTACTTCTGCATCCTTATCCCTGGGATTAGAGGTATGTGCCAGTGTTCTTGGTTGTTTATATGAGGGATGGCGATCTGTATTTGGGTCCTGCTCTTCACATGGCAAATGCTTCCCTGAGTTAATCGTCTCCCTACCTCCCATGATACTTGTCTTAGTCCTCATAACCTGTGGGAATCAGCTCTAGAGCAATGGGGGAAAAAAACAAGACAAAAGGAAAGGACTCTTAGCATGGTCTGGCTTGACAAATTATCCAAGTGAACATACCACTCCTGAGAGGATGAACATAGCAGAGTCTGAGACTGAATCAGCAGAGTTCCTTTGGGTCACTGACCCCAAAGCTTAGAACGAGATTTCCTTCAAGAGGCCTGAGTTACTTCTCGGAGATAACTGTGAGGGATGAATGGTTGTTTTAGTCATTTTTCATACCCCTCCTGGCATCATATATACAGAAGGCAACATGGGAGCCTTATAAAGTTTGTAGAAATTGTCTATGACCCTGTCATATGTGGCCTTCGGCTCATTAATTTGACTAATTACAGTGGTTCCTAACTCCTAACAGTTATCTCCCTCGGGCTCAAACATGAAGAGCCAAATCATGTATCTTGTAAAAAGCTAAATTATGATGCCACCAACTTACTTCACATCACCTAAAAACACCTATCTATTTGACATCACTAGGAAGATATTTAGGAGCAAACTTCGGATATAACATCAGTACAAATAAGACATTCTATGAATAATTATTTTCCAGATTTGTTTGGTGTATGTGTGTGTGTAGACCACATTTGTGCCAGTGGCTGTGAAGGCAAAAAGAGATCCCTTAAACTGGAGTTGTAGATGTCAGGTGTCAGGGTGAGAAACTGCAGATCCTGTGAGCTCTCTTAACTGCTGAGCCATATCTTTAGACCCCATTGTATAATTCTTCATATTTTGGTAGTTTTATTTATTCCACAAGTATCATAGGGCAAGTATCATATTCTTTTATAGATATGGGGAGATATGGGACTAAATAAACAGCTATTTGCCTAACTATGCCCAGTAATGAAAACACATGGCCTTTCCCCCCCTCTCTTTCATTTTCTCCCAAATCTGCAAGCACAGCAGTCCTAATCCTTTTGTTCCCCAAATTTAAGATCAGTTGCTCTTTCAAAGACATGGGGTCTCCAAGTGTAGCCATATCTGTAGCTTCTTAATTCTCTATGGGGACAGAGCATTTCTCTGTTTTACTGCCCAATGACAGACCGTCACACAGGGCTTTCTAGTGTCAGTCAAAACAGGCTTGTATGGAAACATCAGCCCAATTTACCTGGGGAACAAGAACAACACAGAGCATGCATCGTGAATCAGAAAGCAGTGTTCCAGACACTTGTCACCAGGAACACCGTTAGTTGATAAAGCTGGAAGCCAAGCCCATCATTATTTCATCAGCCTAGTCAATCTTCATTGGAAATAAATATACAGAGATTTGCCGTTATATTTCCAGGCAACACATATAAAAAGGTGCGGCACACTCAACTGCATTTAGTGTGAAGTGCCCGTTATAAGACAACAACCTGATCACAAGCCAATCTTCTAGGAACCCCATGCTTGCTAGCAACACAGCAAAGGGAAAAAGGAGATATGAATGGCAATGACTGGATTCCTGGCTGTGGTCTCTCACCTCCCCAGCTATGGGAGCTTGGCTACACACTCATGTGATAGTCTCGGAGATTCTCTCTTCTGACAAACTGTGAATGCAAGCATCACCTTGAATTCAATCCTTTTGATGAGTTACTATGTAAATTACAAAGGACACCTCACTGGAAAGCTATCTACACATCCTATGAGAAGAAGGAGCTGAAACTCTCTATGAGTGTTTAATGCAGGCTGCTGGGCAACCTTGCACTGACCTCTCCTAGCCTGTACCAGATAATTTAGTGCCACTATCATGATTAGTAAACATCCACAGAGGGCCTTCCATGGGCTTAATTACACTTTGACTTGTATGCTACAGTGATGTTTTCATAAGCATGTGTCTGGTCCTCTTTAAGCAACTGTATGTTGACCCAGGATCCAGAAGCTATAAACACAGAAATATATAATTTTGGTGTTCTTTAAGCAACTGTACTTTGACTCATCGACCAGAAGTTTATAAAGGTATATAATTGTATATAAATTTCATCTAACAACCAAAATAAACAAAATAAAAGTCTGCAGAAAATTTTCAATAAAGAAGTAATTAAATTGTTTTGGTAACCACACAAAAATAGAAAAGTACAAGGGTGATGGAAAATGACACTTTTGAAAAAAAAAAAACACATGTTAAATATTTAGGATTTTTTAAAAGATGGCCATAAATACAGCATTTCCATATGTGGTGTCTCAAGAAAGGATGTTTGGGGGGCAGGGAACCACACCTACCAAGGCCTTAATCAAGCCATCCTACTTACAAGCCATAATGCTAAGCAGGCAGGTATTCACCTGACTGATCATTAAGATATCAAGAACTGATTCCCTTCCTTTTAAGAGCTTATATGTCACATCCCATCCTTTGGGCCTTCAGAAATGCATTTAAATGCATAACTGAGAAGAAAAAAAAAAAAAAGCATTCCAGACAGCCAGGTGTTAGTGATTCAGCCATTAAAACTTCAGTGATAAAATATCCCCCAGAACTGTAAAACAGTTCAGTCATTAGAAGATCGTAAATAGATTAAGATGACATTTTAAATTATTATGACACCGTGTATATAAAATGTACTTGTTCATCACAATATCCCAGGTGACTGTGCCTCTGATTATCTGAGTTAAAGATGCGTATGTGTTATTTGTTCTGAGATCCAAGAGTGAAAGACAGGGAGGGAGAGAGGAGAAAGCAGACAGATAACGTAGAAATACTGAATGGTGCATCCCTCTTGAGTCTCCCAAAAGACTTCAGATTCATTTTGTAATAATATTCATTGGCTGCTCCTTGAGAGAGGAAAAATTCACTTTCTGTTTGCAGGATCAAGTAAAAGCACAAAAGAAAATGGTATCAAAAAAATTTTTCCCCAAGTTAGAAATCATCATCGAAAATGTCTTGCACTTGCTGTTTTGGGAGTTAACCAGAAGTTCTTCACCAGTGTCCTGTATTAAGTCTTATCTAAGACCAGACAACTGCCCTATGATGCCTCCCCATGCATGCATGACTGCCCATGCCTGCTTCTTAAGTCACTGGGCTTTTCCCATGGGCACTACATGCTGAGTACAGTCTGACTCCAGCCCCAAGGTGTACAGGAAGCATGGAAATTTCTCTAAAGGACAGATGTGCACCTGGCCAGCACCACCAGAAAGTAGGAAAGCCTTCACGGACCATTTTACATGAAATAGAAGAGATCTAAACTTCAGGGCATTTACATGTGCTTTAAGAAGATAGCATTTAAGAATATTTCAGTTTTGCATGCTGACTTTTGTCTGTAATCCAGAGTCAAGGGGATGAGGAGGGTCAACTGTGACTTTGAAGACAACCTGGGCTACATAGCAAGACTGCTTCAACAGTAATAGCTCAGTCTTATTGGAGACCTTAGTTTTTTTTTTCAACTAAGCCTTACCAAGGAAGCAAATTCATTCTGGGATTCAGTTAAGCACTTAAGGAAACGTTTTTAAGAGCTAATGTACTCTACTTAAATCTATAAGCCAGCTGAAGGATTAGGCCCATTAAGAAGATTATAACAAGTAATTGACAATTTGAAGAGTATTCAAAATATTGCACAGGTATATACACGATCCTGCTACATGTCCCAGTAACTCTGCCACAAGCAAGGAAATGTATGCAGGAATATGGACAGATGTGCAGACTTAGCACTACTTACAACCTGATTTTCTCCTGAACATTTCAAAGTTATTTGTAAGGTCTATACAAGTATAGAAATCAGAAGAAATGTTAAGAACCTGATGTGAATACTTCCTTCACAGTTCTCTCAATAGCCCCCACCACCATTTGGGAAAATCCCCATGCCCCCTTCTTGGCGATCCTGTTTCTCTTCAATACTCTTTAAATTAAAATCTAAGACATGAGACAGGTAACCTGGTACCACCAGAGGCTCCAAATTTTTCAGAATCTAAATGGTCACTTACAGAGTAATTTATCTATCAAGAAAACTGCTTATCCATTCTATGCCGTCAGATATGAGGCACTTTTGAGAACTAGCCATGGGGTTTCTGTCAATATCCTGATATTGCATCTATGTCAAGTCCAACACTTGTTGTAACACGTCCTATTGTAAACAACAGATTACAGTTACCCAGAGTGTGTGCAAACACCCTCTTAAATAGGGAGAAGATATAGACTTCTCTACATCCTTAACATGTACATGTGGGTGTGTCCTTTGTGTCTCGATGTCCAGAAGTCTACTTTAGGTATGTCCCTGAGTCATTTCCCATTTTGGGTTTTGAGATGGGCTCTCTACTTCTGGCCTAGAACTCACCAAGTAGGCTAGGCTAACTAGCCATTGAGCCACCAGAGACCTATCCAGTTAGGCTAACTAGCCATTGAACCACCAGAGATCTATCTAGTTTTACCCTCTCAATTCTGGGATTACAACTCAGCCCCGTCATGCATGGCTATGTTCCTGAGGCCCTAGGGATTAAACTCAGGTCCTTATGTTTGCACAACAAACACATCACAGCTGAGCCCAATAGTGCTCAGGGTCTACTTGTAATCCACCTCCTTATACTACCATGTGACGTAACATTTTCTGTGACTACAATATAACACCAATCGAGTTGGATGGGATTGAAAAATGAAAGGAAACCCAAACATTAGAAATGAGAACAATGTGAATTCTCATTCTCTGAGGCCAATTCCAGCGCTCTGCTGATCTAGCAGGTACAACTTACGCCATTGGAAAGACTGTCATTTTTTTTCCTGTCTGTACACAGTAAAAGCTTGGAAATAGAAAACAATTGAGTGAAATTCATGTTCAGTTTTTGTTTCTTTTCTCCAAATTACCTGTTTAAAAACAAACCCAGAAACTTCTGCTTCAGTCACATAGGCACTCAGTTCTACCCTTTGTAGAGAAAGCACCCAGGGAATATGTCCACGCACAGGCAAAACTAACATCCTACCTCTACTACGCTACCATCTTACCTGGAAAGGTTATCAGTAAGTAACTCATTTATTTAATCCTTCAGCATGCCCTTCTTATTACATGTCAATGATTGCCTCATTTCTGGAGGAAATGTGTTTTATAAGGGAATTTTTAATATGTTGGGTGGAGACCAAAGCTTCATCTAATTTGCTTTGGCTTGGAGTCCCATCCCGTGTCCTGAATGGCTAGTTCAGGATGAACACATCCCTTTTTGTTTCTAAGAATCTCTCTTTCAGCTGTATAGGGGAAAGCATCTTTAATTCATAGATTCTCTAGTGTGAACCACAGTTTCTTGTACTGAGGTCACACCAGGAATTGGAGGTATGAGCCTTGCCATAGAATTATAAAAATTTGCTTATTTTTGATTTACAAGTATGGGTCCATTTTTGCCAGCATGTATATTTGTGTACTACTTGTATACAGTTCCCATGGAAGCCAGAAGAAGGTGTCAGATCCTCTGAAATTAGAGTTATAGATAGTCGTTAGTTGCCACATGGGTGCTGTGAACCATACCCACATTTTCTGTAAGAGCAACAAGTACTTTTAACCCCTGAGCCATCAACTTTCCAGCCCCTTATTACAGTAGTTTTAAAAATGTACTAAAGAATTTTGCCATTGGGCAAAATTTAAGAGTCAGTCTACTCTTCTGGGCTAAGGTTTCTGAAGATTAAACCAAAATGGACTCAATTGTATCAAAGGTGTATGTCACCAGACCAAAACTAAGACTTTATCTGATCTTCTAGGAAACCGGGAGAGTTGACCACTGTATTCCCGAACATGGCAGCCTTAGCAGGAATAATGAGGAAGCCTCATGTGCTGTGACTGAAAAGGCACTGTCCCTACAAGGACGTAAAGTCAGCGGATGCTGACCAGGCTACAGCTCCTATTAGGCTAGTTTCTAGATCGTGTTTACAATATCTCCTGAAAAGTAGAAGCTCTCCCGTACCCAAAGAACATTACAACGGTGCCTTTGATGTTGAGATTGGACACTGCTCAACTTGTCAATTACTAATAGAAACCAATTACAACATTAATGGAAATTGATTGAAACTTTGTTGTGTCATGCCTGTCCCAAAAAAAAAAAAAAAAAACTGAACAGGGAAAATGAGCTCTCTAGATAAACCAGTCCGGATTTAATGCTTTTCT
Organism: Mus pahari; assembly: GCF_900095145.1. Classification (NCBI taxonomy): domain Eukaryota; kingdom Metazoa; phylum Chordata; class Mammalia; order Rodentia; family Muridae; genus Mus; species Mus pahari. The sequence continues at coordinate 14,416,425 of NC_034597.1, read as the reverse complement.
GGCTCTTCTTACTTTTATAATGCAAAACTAATCCCAAACCACTTGTTCCACTACAGCCAAGATACTCAAAATTAAACTTCATATTTATACCTGACAACTTTACCCATGGCCTTAGTTCCCCCAGGGAAACCTGACTGATTTGATGGTTTTATTGTTGTTGTTGTTGTTATTTTTTTGTTTTCTTTTCATTTTATTTATTTTTTATTTTGTTTTTGTTTTTATTTGTTTGGTTTTAATAGCACACAGTGCTTAGAGCTGGTTGTTTTTCCTTCCTTGGAAATGAATCAACAAGGGTATCAATAGTACATGTCTGGGAATACTCTTAAAAAGAGCAGCAAAAGAAACACACCTGCCTTGTTTCTACTTACTAAAAATGTGTTGCCCTTCTAAATGAGGGCTGGCTGGCACGATTAACATTCTACCATAATATAATGATATCACTTTAAGTATGTGCCACTGCAGAACTGCAGGATCCCTATCCTCAGAGAACTTACAAATGGAATACCTGGAGATACACAGATCACTAAAGTACAGCACGGGATACCACAGAACATAGCACAAGCATTGTTGGTCCCAGCAGTGTTAGAAAGGAATTCAGAACAAGACCTTGGTGAAATTGGGAGTGGCTGCTGAACCGAGGCGCCTGTGAAGATGGAAGTTGATTTGACCCTTTAAGAATGGGATACACTTGGATAGACAGCACAGAGACAGAAATGGATGATCAAACAGCATCTGAGAGGTTGGGAAGATTGGTCAGTCAGTAAAGTGTTAACTTGCAAACAGGAGGACTGGTGTTGGATCTGATATACTCATTTAAAAAACAACAAAACAAGCCAGAAAGGACAACGTGCAATTGTAATCTCAGTGCTGGGGAAGCAGAGAAAGGCAGATCCTTAATGCTGGCCTATCTGTTAGTCCAGCCCACTTGATAAGCACCATAGCAAAGAGAGACCCTGACTCAAAATGGCCAGGTGAATGGCACCTGAGGTCATTGATCATCTGTCTTCCACATACATGAGTAGACATATACACACAGACACATACAAAAGTAGTCCACTGCTACCTGTGGTAGAAACAGATAACAGTATATACGGACTCAGACTTAAGATGGTTTGCCATGGACCCTCTTACTTTATAGTGGTATAGAAGTATAGCCACACAACTATTCTATTTTTAACTTTCATTAAATTATATGAGGTAGTCAACATCTAATTAGAAAATAGGCTTCAATTTGAATGATGATGCTCAAATACAGGAGTGTTCTGGGGAGGTTTAAGGTAGATGATGTTGAGCTATGAGGTTTGGTAAGTTAGAGGTTTTGAAGAACATGTTCAACTTAAATTCAGAGATTAATATGATACATGCAAATTATAAGGCAAGAAGCATCTGGATGAAAAGGGTCAGACTATACAACTGGATCCACTGGAAAAAAAAAAAAGTAAAACAGATGCTCCCAGATGAAAGAAATCCCTTTGGCAAGGGGAAGAGAGACACTGCAGATGGTCCATCCGCATTTCCTTCCCCCAAAAGATTCCCATCCATTATAAATCCAAGGCACCAGGTTAGATAATGAGAACTATGGACGATCTCCAAGACACTCCATTAAACTTAAGATTCTTGGACTCCTCAGTGGCACAGGAGCCACATGCATTGAACAGAAGCGAAACTTTGAACTTCAATCCGGTCTCAGTGGTGCAATGGTCTCTTTTGATGCTGGGCAGGGACATTGATGCTGCCTGATGTGAGCAGGAGCACCTGGCATGTTTCTGTCAGTATGATGTAGATACAGTTACTCAAGGAATGCCATGAGCTATGCAACACTTTTGTCACAAAGCAAACTTTGGAGTAGCTGATGCTGCCCAACTATAGGCTACACTGGGTGTTCTAAACACATTTAAAGCTAGGCTATGAGGTGCTATGAGGTTCTGCTGGCTCAGTGTGTTGAGTGGGTTTTCTTTTAAGCTTGCATTTAACACTTGCAGGGGCTTGACTGGGATGAACTCCACCATGATCCAGGGCATCTGTAACTTTGTGCTCTACCACTGATAACAGAATAACATGCTAGTAGCACTTTTTGATGTATGAAACACATTGGTCACTTTGGGAAAGAAGACGCCAGATCAGTCATCCATCACCATGATAATGTTTTCACATGAAGGAGCAAAATGCTGCTGTGGCATTATAAGCTGGGCAACATGGATTTGGATAGACACATTTTGGTGGGCAGGGGGAGGGGAATACAAGGTAAAAATCCAGGTAAATCCCCTAAGGCATTTCTACTCTGTTAAGATGTAAGGATTAGATTGCTGTCACTTCATGCATCATCTATATCATGACAATATGCCAGAGTGTGCCCCAGGTGTCTCAGACACATAAACAGGGAATCCTGAACTCCTAAGAGCCTCTGAGGGTTGGTTTCCACTGGAGTAGTGAAAACCACTTGACACAAAGGCACAAAAAGTCTGAGAGCCTGAAGCTCTGTCCAGTTTGACCTTGAATCACCACCCAACCCATCCTCCCTCTGGCCATTCTACAATGTGACCAAGAAACCTAAATTGAATGTTTGAACCTCTTAGCATCTAGTTTACAGAAGTGATGTTCTCTCCCAACCCTGAGGTCACTGGTTAATAGATGGGCTGGGTTCACTATTCAGGTTGTCTGAGTTCCAGCCGAATGTGCTTTCTCCTACCACAGGCTACTCTGTAATGTTCCAGCAACAAATTATCCCTATTAAAATGAGCTGAAAGAGCAGGTCATCTGATGAGCAGTCTCCAGAGGGAAGACCTACATCACTTTATCACCTCCCACACTGCGGTAACTATTGGTATTTATAAAATGATGGAGGCCCTGGCACTGGAAAATGTATACCATGGCAAGTCTTTGAGTGAGAGCCAGAAAAAGAATAAAAAGCTCTGAGTGACCCACTGCACTTCTCCACTGCTTCCTCAATTAACTCCAAACAGACTTTGTCTGGGATGGAGTGATTTAGTTTCAAGGCAAGGTCAGTCCCACACACCCAGAATAAAGATTGCCAAATATGCTTATTTGAGCTGAATTACATTTGGTGGTTTAATAATATGAATTTACTGCTTTTTCAATGGGGACTCTAGCACTGGGGAGAACTTTAAAATGCATCACACTTAAAACATAAAATTAAATTCAATTAACTTTTATTGGGAGGCTAATACACTAGTACCCTAGAGGGAGAAACAGCTCTCTTGCTTTCCCCAGATTTTCAAAGCAGGTTTCTGAAAGCCTGGCCAAAGATAGAGGATAGGATTGTTCCCCAATAAAGAACTTCATTGGTCAGTTTAGCATCTGTGCTGTCTTGATGAAGAAGCCTGGGCTGGTAGGCACCCAGTTAAAAGACTCCAGGGGCATAAAACCTAGAATAACAAATAGGTAGAGAATACCATGGATGAGCCTGGAGAGACAGCTCAGTGGTTCGGGGCACCGGCTGTTCTTGTAGAGGAACTGCCCTTAGGTCCAAGTACCTACACTGGGGGTTACCACCATCTGCCAAAACAGCTCAAGGTATCCAATGTCCTCTTCTGGCTTCCATGGGCACCGGGCACCAGGCATACATGTGGTGTACATACATATATGCAGGCAAAACACCCATATATACAAAATAAAAATAAAGAAACCTTTTTGAAAAAAAATATTTAGAAAGAGTGGGAATTTAAGAAAGAAAACACTTTATAAAAAAATTAAAGACAAAACAAACATGGGTTGAAGATCTGTATAAAATTCACCTACTTTCTTGTTGCCAAGACAAAATATAATCTATAAAAACACATAAATGTATGCATGCATATGTGTATACACATACCACAATTAGCCACATATTCGTATACATCTATTAGAGGTTCTAAGTCCAGGCTTTAATGAGCTCCTTACTACATTGAGATATTATAAGTTTGCAGACCATAAGAAATGGAGAGGCATTTCTTCCTTTGTGTCTCATAAATGGTCAGTTCAGACATAAGCAGTCTGGCTTGGGAAAAGCTGAATCCTGAACAGAATGGCCAACCGTATTCCACAGACAGAATGAAATCATTCACTTAATCCCTGAACACATGTTTAATGGATGTCAGTACATCTTGTGTTTTGTCCTAGGCACTAGAGGTTTATGAGCAAAATAGGCAGAAATACTATCAGTCTTGTAGCTAGTACAGAATTGGGGAAATACAGAAATCAAAAGCACTCCATGGTGAACCCCCTTCACTATCCTATTAAAATCCATTACAGACTCAATGTAGAGCCCAGTAAAATGTGCTAGCTCTTATATAGGTTTTCTGTGCAAACTGCCATGGCCTCTGTGCCTTAAAAGAGCACAGACTTACTGTTTGAATGTTAGCCATTTGTAAACAGGTCCTGGTAGGTGAAATCAAGCTGTTCCTTTTGGATGCTGTGAGGAGTAACAATGCTTTGAGTTGCCCCTGCCCTGTCTCTCCTGCATCTTTCTTTCTATCATCAAAGTGCACTCCCATCTCAGCCCTCTTCATCGTATCATCTCCTCTCCCTGTGACTCTCTCTGAGTCCCTCTAGCCAGTGACTGTGTTTGTACCAGGCCCATTTGAACAGCCAGAGCTCTTCAAGCTTTGACTGATGGCCTAGAGACACAATGCTCCCTTGCTCTCTTCAGCATTCCATGGTGAAAGACAACAAAACATTCGAGAATCAAAGATCACAAGAGTGTTCAAGGTCCGGGTTTCCAAGGGTAAGTAAGATGATGTACAGGAAACGTGTATCAAGGCAGACAACAAGCATCCAGCTACTGCTATTATTATGCCGTTGTTCTAAGTATTCAGTGAGCCTGGGCTTGAGCCCACGGCTTCGACTATGCAGACCACTGCAATGTCCAGAACTGTCTCTTCCCACTACTTAAATTATAGTCGGCTTTGTAAGTCCCTGCCTTGTTCATTCTCTCTGCCTCCTCAGCTAGGAGTGATGCTGTTCTCTTCCCTTCCAACCTCCAGTAATGTAAGCACCAACCATTTAGGACTATGTTATTACCATTGTCGTTATTATTATTACACACACACACACATACACACATACACACACACACACACACACACACACACACACGTATTGTGATGAGGGCAAAGATGTTTGTTCTTCTGCTTACTTAGCACAGAGATGAGGCCACAGTAGATACTTTTTTTTTTTTTTCCTTGATCACTAAGTGACTAAGTAGACTGGTTCCAGAGTTTAGTCCTCACGGGTCTGTATGAGAAGCACAGTTCCAATGTCACATTCAAGGGGAGCCAGCTGTGAGGTTCCCTGTTCCCCTACTACACTGCACTCTGACTTCCAAAATGAAAGCAATCCCCATCTTTTCCAGACATCATGAACATGATGATGCCCGCCCAACCAGGATGAGGACGGCTTCTGGCCTCCATTTGTGTGCCAGGTAGCATAAGTGTCTGCTATACACCCGGGGGAAGGCAAACAGGACACAGACTAGAACAAAGAGCTCACACCAGTCAAAGCCAGTTTGAGCCAGTCTGTGCTGCTCTGAGAACTCCACCCCCCCCCCTTCCCAGCTGGCAAGAGGACAAGAAGAAGATCATTGACTTCAATCTTTGGCCTCCTAACCACGAAAGGACTTGTGAAGGTGAACGGTTTGCAGACGAAGGGGGATATAAAAGAGACAAAACCAGGATAAAAATTAAATAAAAAGTAGCTGTCTTAAACTGTAATTGCAGTCCTCTGCTGAGCACGCTTGCAGATATATAAATGTGATTTACCATCAGCTTGCAACTACAAATCAGGTCTTGAGAAACACTTGTGCTATGAAATTGTTTAATCTCATCAAGCTCTGCTTTCACAGCAAGCCATAAATCACGGAGTCTTTGTTATCATAGACCTCCACCAGCGCCTCTCTGGCAGGCCATGGATCGTGGGTATATATAATCTTGACTGCACAAACACTGGGGTCGACGCAGGCTGAAATACTTTCATAATAGCCACTGTGCAGCTGCTGGAACACAAGCCCATGATGGATATCTCATTTCCTACAGTCGGCATCTATTTCGAGCAAATTATTACCACATAAATTTCTTGTCAACAGAAACGGCCAATTAATTAAGTTAAAAATTTACTTGTGATCACATCTACAAACCAAATAGAACGGCAAGGCAATTTTCCAGTTACTGAATATACTGCAGGTCAGTTTAATGAATAATTTTTAACTTTGTCATAAACTCAAAGACAGGCTAATATCTCCAGAAAACTGAATGGAGACCAGCTGCCGACAGATTTACACAAAATATATTTATGGGGAATTTGATTGCTGACATCTGGGGACAGAAATAAACTTTCTATAATTACAGAGACATCTTTGCCATATATATGGATTTCTTTCACCCAAAAATGCAAATATGTCCTCAGGAAGGGTATATTTATATGTTCAGGCAGGGCTACAATGGGGTTCGATGGCTTTTGGAGAAATCATTGCATTAAATTTCTTTGCTAGTGATGGGTTCAGTATCATACGGAGAGACAAAATCATGGGCAAAGACCTGTTTATCACTGACCCACACCTGTCCCAACCCCAAATCAGTGCTCTCTCTCTCTCTCTCTCTCTCTCTCTCTCTCTCTCTCTGAGGTGCTATGCCACTTGGCACATGTCCTGCAGTATAAGCAGCACTCAGAGGCTTTGTCAGGTAAGGCAGAGGGACACAGATTCCCCATATAGCTGTGCTGAACCAGATCTGCTTGGAAAATCAGGCCAGCAGAGGGCCCTATATAATTCCTCGTCTAACCATGTGTTTCTGAACTGAAGGAAATCCATGGTGTGTGTGGGGGGGGGGGGGGGCAGCGGTATGTGTGAGTGTGTGTGTAGGGGTAATTGTCCAGTTGAGTTATGGGCTATGGGTACAGGGACACATGGCAGATTTGATTACAGATAGGGATTTACTCAGCCAACCACTTGTGAGAGGTAGAATTATGACTTTCATGAGGGCCATCCCCTTACCTGACATATGGAGAGCATTCAAGGTCCTCCAAATCATCACTCCCGTCTGTCTCTAACAGGTCCTTTGACCTTGTCTCTAGCCTGCCACTGCTACATGAGATAATCTCACAGCACGCCGTTGGCCTTTATGTTGCCATGACTCTGAGCCAACAAAGGACCTTTACATTTCTAGTCCACTTCCCATCATCTTTCAACTTTCTAGCTTGAAGATGGTCTCCATGGCTCCTTGACAGTATAAGAGACTATGGCTCTTCATTAGGACATATCCTTACACCTAGAACTTGAGAGGCCATGATGTTACCTCAGCCAGAAAGGGCAGTAGTGAGTTCCAAGTCAGTGAACTCTTCAAGGAGAGATAGCAGGCAACCACAGGGTGGGGGTGTTGTCATTAGACTGAAGTTCTGTTGGAAAGGACTTCATTAGTTAGGGCTTCTCAGCCCAGGAGTCCTGAATGCTAGCATGGTTGTGTGGAAGGTCCTTTTGGCAAGCTTCTTGAAGAGTGGAGTTGTTTGACTCGTGTTTAGTTTTCTAACTACAAATCCCAGGACCTTACAAAAAGGACAGGATCTCTATAAAACCTTCTGAAGGTGGGTCTTACGCAGTATTCACAAATGCCACCTTCAACTCTTGGTGGCTTTAGATATCATTGCATCATTATCGTGTGTCTGAACAGCATTGATTGTAGGCCATTCCGTTTAGGACACTCCGTGGAAGCTGAGAAGTCCTGGATGTTGACTACATCCCCCAGCTAGACCAGAGCTTAACTGAGGAAACCGACCACTCGGTAAACTCACAGGACAGTGTAAATAGTCAGGCTAAATAAATGAGTGGCCAACTCGCAAACACAAAATAGAAAACAAATCTTAAATAAATGGCACTGATAATTGCAAGCATCAGGTGGACAGCACAAGGTTTTTTCGTTTCAGAACATTAAAGGTAGCAGTGATCCTGCAGAAACTTTCACTTGACCACTGTAGAGACGAAGCCTCCCATATCAAGCTGGATCAGCTTGCTCAAAGTCACTAAATGATAAAGTCCCCAAACACCTGAATAGCTTCCCATGGCTCTCTAAATCCATCACTCCCATGTCCCACAGGCACTTCATTTTTCCTGGTTAACACTTGTACCTTCAACGTGATCATTAGCCCTTGTTCTTGGGCCCAGGACTAAACTACATGTGCCCCTCATGCAATTTTCTTTTTGACAAAAGACATTTTCAAAGTTTTCTCTTTGGCAAGGATCTGAAATGCAAAGACATTACCTAAATATTCATTGAATTATTTTGGATAAATGACTTTAGATTGTCAGAAGCCCTTCTTCTCCTGAAACACACACATACACCGTGTGTTAAGAGTACAGATTGCTTGGACCCATATCTTAAGTGACTAACTATGACCTCTGGGCTGATTGCTTAATCGTTCAATGCCTGTTTCAGTGTCTATGACATACCACAAAAGTGATAACCTACCTCGGGGTTTCATCAATGGTATATAGCACATATAACATTTTAAAACAATGCACACAGGGGTTACTTGATATTTTTCTAGCCCCTAGCCTATATATACTTTTGGTAGACTAAATCTACATACATGCTACCTGATGATTGTTTATAGTATATTCTCTTGCCTTTTACTTACTTTGCTGATGTTGTATGAAAGAACTATTAGGGCCATGGTATTGATGGTAGTAGATACTCAGTTTTTGTTTTGTTTTGTTTTGTTTATTTTTGGTTTATTTTTGCCTCTGTTATGCTGCAGGCACTGCTACAAACACCTTACATTTGTTATCAACATCCATAGGAGGCAAATATTCTTATTATCTCTGAATTACAGATGTGACCTAGAAAGGTTAAGTCACTTATCCAAGAACATATAGTTATAATTGGTCCAACCGGAGGCTGGCACACTCACATGCAGAAGTGTGCAGTTACTGCCTCTGATTTGCACTTTTTATCCCCAGGTTCCTCTCCTTAGTTATTGCTCCCAGTTCTAGATATTCTATGGTTTTTTTTCTAGAATATTTTAAATAATTTTTTCTTATCCTCAAGGGTTTTACAATTAGATCAAATAAAAAAGTATAAATCCATGTGAAAAGCACCATTTGATAAATCCTAAACTAGTTCAGATCCACTCTGTTGTCAGGGTGACTCATCTCTGGTCAGTGAGGTAGCTTCTGAGAGTGTGTCTAATAACAGCACCAAGTCTCTATGGGAAGAGGTTATGCAAAATATTGCAGGGAAGTTCAATTAGCTTGTGAGTTCAAGTCTGCAGCCGACATTATTGGCAGTTGGGAGGAGGGAAAAAGACAGAAGAGGCTTCGTAGTGTGCTTTTGTCAAATTAGATTCAAGATTTCTGTAACAGAAAATGTTTCATCACAGAGACAGTGGCCGAGAAACATGGGCGAATTGCACACATGCTGCGTGAGCATCCCTGACAAACGCAGGTAATAGCTGAGGGTGACTCACTGCTGACTGTCAGGTTATCTAGCTGAGGGTCACTGCTCCAGTGTCAAGGTCAGGATGAGACCAGAGAACAAAGAAACAATGAAGAAACCCTGCCTCCTCAACTGACCAGTGACAATTAGTAGCAAGCAGGTGAAATGTGAGATAATTCTATCATAGTCCGATATGTACTAAGCATGTAATAATTTATAAAGTACCTTCATGGTCATTGTCCCATTATATTTTTATGGTATTCCATTCATTAATTACCAGACCTTTAGAACTTCACTTTTTTAAGGAACATATTTCCCATGATTTCAGAAAAGATGCCTGGTACAATTTGGGTGACTCACACATGCACAAATAAACACTCAAGCTTGCTCACTGAGTTCTCATCACAGATGCAATCTAAAAGAGCCCAAAAGCCTCATGGATCTCTCCATTCAAAGAGCCTTTGTTCCAGCTGAAGAGAGATGGCACATGCACAGCAGTGGCTCAAAGTTAACTACTGGTACAAAGGGTCCTGAATGGTGTGATAAGTGCTGCTCATTTTCAGATAGGCAGAGATGACAGTCAGACAGGATGTTCAAGAAACAATCATGGGCTGGAGAAACAGCTTCATGGCTTAGAGCATGAGCTGCTCTTCCAGGGGACGAGAGATCTGTCCTCAGCACCCGAATCGCATGGCTCACGATGGCCTGTAACTCCAGCTCCACGGGATCTGTCATTGACAGCCTCTATAGGCACCTGTACTCATGTACACACATACATAATTTAAAAAGTAGATAATCTTTATAAAAAAAAAAACCTGAAAGGACAGAAACAAATCATACAAGGTCAAGGACTTCTCCTAAGCCCTAAAAAATCCTTAGGAGAGCTCTGAACAAAGCATGAGGCTGCATATTTGACAAGCATAGCAAGTCATACATTTTATTATTCACTCTTAAAAATTGCTTAAATATCTAAAATGAGCCTGACACAGACTATATTCCACTTACCCAAAATAAAATTAAAAATAACATCCCTCCCCAGTAACAGAATAGAAACCATCAAAGCAAGGGAGAAAAATGAATGGTACAAAATTTAGAAACTGAAATTTGACGAAAGAGACAAAAGATTCTGGGGTTGATCTGAAGGGCAGCATGGCTCATGTCTAAACAACACCATAGATCATCAGGCATTACACAGAGATATCACAAAACCCTCAAGTTTCTCATGACTAGCCCTAAATCCAGAAAGAGGTAAACTCTAGGTAAATAATCTTATCTTCTAATTCTTCCAAGAAAGAAGTAATTCCAGGGAAAAAATAGACCAGACCCAGGAGATTAAGACGGGGATAGACTCACTAATGGACACAATGATTCCAGGACTACTCATGGAGTTTGGGCAATAATTCAAAGCACAAAAATAAAGCCTGAATATAGTTCTGAAGAGCATCAGTTGAGAGAGAGGGAGAGAGAGAGAGAGAGAGAGAGAGAGAGAGAGAGAGAGAGAGAGAGCGCAATGTTTCCTAAAGATCACAACCCTTTTTAGCTGAACCAGCCTCCTCCCCACACCAAGATAAGACATGCAACACTTCTTCTCAGGCCAAAACTTGGAGCATAAGGGACGTGTGTCAGACACAAATAGGACGATGATGAAAAGCTCATTCTCAATGCTCGGACACGAGCAGAGAGAAGAGAGACAACATAACAAGTGTGTAGATCTGGTAGAAAACATCAGACCGGAGAGGGAAGACGGGAGCTTACCAACCAAATGACAATGGTGCATCAGCTCAGGCAATGGGCGCAGGGCGGGGGACCACAATAGCTTTATACAGGATGAGTATGACTATGACTTTAATAAGAGAAGGGCTCCCATGAATACGTTTAATTGAATGACAGCTTTAACTTCTGCATGGTGGGATTAAGTGACTATAACACATATTCACCCCTTACTGATTAAAACTAAAACCCTCACAAGACACTAGAATCCTTAGGATGCTGACAATCATACAAAAGCAGGTGGACTATACACAGGTAGCTACTAACATATGAGTTTGGGGCTTGCTTTATTTTTTTAATGTGGTGTTGCCTCAACCAGGAACAACTAGGAACTGAATAAAAATTTAAAAATAGAGATGCAGTCATTAAAGGGTGCTCTGAATTCACGCTAATATTTCATGCCTAAAAAATACTAAATAATTATGACATAAGAAGAGAGAAGGTCATTGTCACGGACATTGTGAAAATGATGCCATAACTAAAATCAATTCCGAGGTGCTGCAAATGAGGACCTTGTAGGTGATCCTACCTAAAATTGGGCATATTAGTCATTTGCGGTGCATCCTTGTTTGTTATAAGTTGTTAAGTTTCAGGCGTTAGAATAAGTTACTAATCAATTCTTAACTACTATGGTGGTAGAAATAACTAAAAATGCCAGTGAAGTATCAGTTTCCAAAGTCAGTTCCACAGTCTTCAAGCATAAATACCACAAACATAAAATTCAACAAAGTACCAGGGAGCAGGAAAGGTTCAAATGTGTCAATCACTTTTTCAAGCATCCTTAACTTAACATTTAACATCTTTAATTTAAGTCACTTTCCTTATACAGTTCAGTGTGCAACTCTCTCCCTTGGCTGCAGATATCCAAAATTAATTAGTCAGAAGCTAAAGCAAAGTCTTGTAGGGCTTTGGAACTTCCACCCTAAGGTAGGTATTGAACTGCAAATGAGATGAAAAATAGTAATTCCATGAGGTAAAGACAGCTTCCAATCTCTGAGGACTTTACTCAGGTCTCCCTTTCGGTTTCCCAGCATCCATCTGGGAGCATACTCTCCACTATGGGACATCTAGGTCTCTTTTGTATCTATTGAACCTATAGTTATTGTTAAAATGAGATCATAGGAAACCAGTATGGATAATCAATACAGCTAAAAGAGAGAAAATACATATTTAATCACTAGCTACAAAGAGCATGCCCTTGCTACCACAGTTAAAACATTTATTCTGAACAAAACCCAGGAATTTATTATTTTGTTTTGTTTTGGTTTTTAGGGCAGATGTTTTATAAGGGGAAAAAATATTTTTAGTTGCCTGTAGATCTGTAGGAAGACAGTTCAAGAACTTGTTTTAAATGTCACCAAGAGAGTCCACGGTGGGGCCACAGCTAATGGCCGCTGTTGTGACTCTTCTCACTGCACTTACCAAATCAATACGAGTAATAATTGTTACTGATGGTGCCCTTACCATTGATTAAACAGGACAATTAAATAGCCTGTGTTAAGTCACACAACTTTTAGGTGACATCATGGCGTCAGTGAAAAACATTTAGTGACTACTCCCTACTCCTTACCCAGTGGATTGGATGCAGAGTGGGTTTCGTTTAAGAGCTTCTGTCCTAAGACATGAAGGCTTTCTGAGCTATTCTCACTGGAACTTTCCTCTGCTGTTTGTTTGTTTGTTTGTTTGTTTCTCTCTGATGCTGCCTCGGCTGGGACAATGCATGGTGCGATGGATCACATCATGGAGGGGATTAAAGCGTTCGTGATGAGGTAAGGTCGCAGTCCTGGCAGAAGGAAAAACAAGATGCTGCAAACACAAGAATGGGTTGAAAACAAGAAAATACTAATGAGACTGAACAAACAAAAATACAAGATAGCATAGTTTCCGAATTCCTTTCCAAACCCCACCTTTCCATGGTGAACTAGGTTTGGGCCACACTGACCTTGCTTTCCCATAAAAGATACTGACTTCTGACTTGTACCTTAGTGCCAGAGTTTTCTTTGCCTGTGTTCTACTTAGAGAGGTTTAGTTCTCAGCGTAACTTAATCATGTAGGTTCCTGCCCAAATGCCCTTGTAAGAGAAGCCTTCTAAGTATGTATGTATGTATGTATGTATGTATGTATGTATGTATATGTATGTGCATGTATCCCTACATGGGTGATCATCCCAGGTGGAGGAGCCTCTCCCCTCAAGTAGATACTTTCTGCCACATAGTTCTACCTCCATTCATGTGAGATGTTAGTCAGTGTTAGAAAGGACTTTGTATACCTGCTTCCATGCTTACTGCCTTACTGAATTTATTCAATATTAATGGGATGAGAACAGGGGCCTCTTCACTACTGGGAACATTCTCTGAGTCTATTATAGAATATGAACACAAGAGATAGTCTGTGAATGCTAATGTGGAAAGAAAATGTAAGAAGTTGATAAGTGACTAGAATGAGTGGGAAATGTACTACCATTTACCTGGAGGTCACTGTTTCTAGATCTCCCTTAAGACCATGCATGGAAAGAATAAGATCCTAGTCCCGGCGATGGCTGCAGCTGGTTCTGCTGCCGTGTCAGGGGCCAGGACCCCAGTGGCGGGGGGGCCCACAGACTGCGACCTCTTTGCCGAGAGGCTCCTGGAGTTCCTGTGACCCGCTATGCAGCCACTCGACTCTCACATACAGAGAAAGTCAAGCAGAGGTCCAGGAACAAATTAACCTAGCTACAGAACTGTGCCGGATCAATGAGGATCAGAAGGTGGCCCTGGATCTGGACCCTTATGTTAAGAAGGTGCTAATGCCAAGCGACGAGATGTCTTGGTCAACAGTATTTTTACGGAATGCACAGGAACGACTAAGGTGGTTAAACTCCAGTGTGTCCAAGGAAACAGCTCGCAGGAGAGCCATGCTGCATTCAGGAGTTTATCCTCCTGGTTCTCCAAGCAGATAAGCATGGGCCGGTGACCTGATTATACAAGCACTGTTCTCCAACGGCTTTGTCTGGTAGACATGAGAAGATTCCAGGAAAGTCTCTCTAGACCTTCGATTTGTTTGCACTACGTACTCATTCATGTAGCCGCCTCAAGGAACATGCATAGAGCAGGACTGTTTCCTACAGAACCTCCATTACAGCTTGTCCTTTCAAGAATGAGCCTTTACCTTTTGGGCTTTGTTTCTTGAGACAAGGTGTCAATATGTAGTCCTGGCTGACCTCAAATACGTCCCCTTGCCTTAGCCTCCTGAATGCTGGGATTATAATAGGCATGTGTCAGGGTGCCTGGCTCAAGCCTCTATATATTTTCCCCCAGAGAATGTTAAGTAAATTAGGCATTATGTGGTAGAAAAATGAGAAAACACCAGAGATTTAGTGAGAAAGTATACTCCCACTTCTCCCCCTCTGCTTCACCACAGTTCCTCTCAGAAGGTAATAACTTCCCAGAATCATCTTACGCATGTTTAATGTCTAGGTTAACTCCTATTAACAAGTATCGAAATTGTTGACTTCACTACTACCAAAGGAGAGCATGACAGATAACATGAGGGTCCAAGGTCAAGGGCAGAGCCCTGACAGTCCTTTTGTGATTTGTTTGTTTAGACGACATATTTTAAGGGCTAGAGGGATGGCTCAATGGTTAAGAGCATTGATGGTTCCCAGCACCCACATGGTGCAATCTCTAACTCTAGTTCCAGGGGAATCCAATGCCCTCGTCTGGCTATTTGGGACCCAGCACACACACAGGGATGCAGTTATACATGCAGGCAAAACATCCATTCTCATAAAATAAAAAATTAAAAACTACATATTTAAGCGCATCCTTTCCAGGCTTAGCCAGCCAGTGTGAACCATACTGTCACTCCTATCACTGGGGCCTGGGCAGAGTTTCCTTTACCTGTAACTTCACTTTGTTTACAATTGAGGATCTAGGTAAAGTCAAGGTAAATAATTTATCCTCTTGGCCACCCTGGCTTCACTATGTTAATATTAAGTATTGCTCAGCATTATTAAATAAATGCTTGTACTGGTTATTTAAAAAAAAGAAAAGATCCTAGTCCCATCTCTTACTGCTGAGGTAATCTTGAGGCCATCAGGAATTACTTAACTTTTATATCTAATCTTATGATCAGATTTAGAAAAAAAAAACTATGAGTGTATACAAGAAGAATCTAGCTTATGTAAATGTGTAAGAAATAGTTCTACAATTTTAATGAATACTTTCATTGCATTTTCTACATACCCTGAAGAGTCTTCAGGAGCAGGGGACCTTTGAGTGTGGGTATAATCTTACACAACCTATTTAACCAAGATTACTTAATGCCTGTCTAGAGATATTCTCTTCTCTGTCACTATATCATGCAGCCAAGAAGCTCAATAACCTACTTATCCCATTCACCAATATGCACCAGCAAATTTACAGCATCCACCTATGTATGACCCACCAGCCACTTTTCATCACAGTCATGAGTGTCCTTTATGAATAACTTGGATGTGGGAAAAGAAAGTTTCCACTGTTGAGAGCTAAAGAGGAGGCGTTTAATTCCAACAGTATTAGGTTGGTGGATGAGGCAAATCAAAGCACGTAAAATGTATTGGACATCATACAAGAGCAACAGGGAGAGGGTCAAGGAGATGCGGGATGGCTGCAGAATAACTGGCAGCACATCAGAGTGTGCCATGGAGGCTGGGAAGCTTGTTCCCTTGATGATTGCTTTATGTCATTGTTGGTGCTCCTAGTCCATCAACGACGACCCTGGAAGCAGCAAACCTCATCATCAGAAGGGAGGAAATGTAAATTTCAAAATAGATATATAAATATCCAGTGACTCTGGGGTTCCATTAGTCATTTATATGCTTGACTTTGGAATGCAAAAATGTAAATCTAAGGCACTTGCCCAGTCAGAAGTCACCCAGGGTTCATATAATAATCCTGTGACAAGGGCTAACCCAGTGATGGGCAATAAAAGCTAGGAGGCCAATAAGCTCACCAAACATACCAGGAAAAAAAAAAAGCAGGGAAGAGATACACTCTTAATCTCTAAGTGACTGAGAGTGACTGACCAACTAATGAAGTCCATCCCACAGAGTCAAAGATTTCCCAGATGCAGTTGAGGGCAGAAGGACAGAGATGATTTACTCATGGACAAAATAAATTAAAAAATGCTCTTATAAGCAGAATGCTTCAAAGCTTAGGGAATACAACCTGCTTTCTGATTTAATGCCATTCTAAAGCTGCTAGCAACAGACACACTGCAGGTGGCCACTTGTTTACACTAAGGCAAGTGGCATCCATGACACAAGCTCTCCTAACAAGATCCTTAAACACAGATCATTATGAGTTATGGTACGTTGAGTTGGAGCTAACTTCACAGGAACGAGGAGAACCAAAAGAGAACAGGCAGAAGTGCCACAATGCCAAAGAGATGGGATGTCTTGGAGGCAGCTCCGTGGAATGAAACTGTAGAAGCTTGCACCAGCCCAGTCACTACTGTACATAGAGGGGAGATGAACAGCGTATCCAGGAAGGATCTATCATCTATTTTACTCTGCTCAGTGCACAGTTGGAGCTAGGACATTGGAGACAATCTCAAGATTACATGGTTGAGGGGAAAAGCATTGCTAGCCAGGCACCTAACCTTACTGACTCCTAGTTCATCTCCTGGTCCTTCCTACCAGGGAGCATCTTCACCAGTGTATCTCCTTATAATCTATGAAAGCAACAGGCATGCATTCTATTACTTAGCCTAAAAGTTATCCTTCTAAAGTTTGAGGATTAGAGAAACGAGTGACACCCTAAACAAGAATAAGGCAAGAGAGTCAGGAATGAATAGATGGATCACAGAAGTGAATAGATGGATCAGCATTTGGTGCCCCACACCTGTAATTGTAGCACTCAGGAAGTAGAGGCAAGAGAATCCAGAGTTCAAGACTATCTTGTCTATAAAGCAAATGAGGCCAACCTAGGTTACATACAACCCTGGTTTTAAGTAATAAACTATAACAAGGGGACACTTTCTTGGTTAGATAACAGGCCATCCAATAAAAAAAAAAGCAACATGGTGTCATATACAGGTTACCAAATTTTGACATTTTGGTTAGTGGGATCCCATAGAACACTGAAAACATTACTCACATTGCTCTTGGTTACCCTCTAGAACTTAGAAGCGAGACCCTACTGCTAAAGACAGTTACCTAGATAGGAACCCTTCAGAAACTAGTGTAACAACTGGCATGGAAAGAAAGATATGTTCACTGATATATTAGAGGCACAAATGTTAAAGAAATAACCAACCAATGTCTGCTTAATTTTAAAGCTCACTTTGTAAGATGGAACTTATTCCATATGCTATTAACTGGGCCAAAACCTCATTGTTGGCTAGATCATAGGCCCTATGGGGAAACTTTGAAGTATTGTTCAGCTATTAGGATATAATAGTGAATTTCCTCATATGTTTCCATCTTTCCATAGCAGATCTATCAACCCTCACCAGAGAAGCTCCTTTTTACAACAGATGAAAATTACAGAGACCCAAAGCTAGTCAATATGCAGAGAAGAGTGTGTGAGTGCTCAACTCTAAACGGGACATTTAGCTTCCTAATTCTAATGTGAAATTGTATAAATGTCAGTCATTTGCCTTCTGAAAAGATAACGGGGTATTTCTTAAAGCATCTCAACGCTACTTTGTACTTTTGTAACCAATGTAGCATTAATTAGTACTTAACTAACTGAATAAAGGTCTAATACACAGAGCTTATATATGAGATGCAGTACAACATATTTCCAACACAGAATTTCATAGAGCTAAGATGAACCACCTGTACTATGTACCTTTACCACTTTGTGCTTTCTGATCTGGAAAATGGAGACAATAACTAAGCTTCATTCAGACAGTGTGAAAGCTAAGTTAGATAGATAATAAAGAACTCTATGCAGCAGATGGCAGTTAGATGGCCCATCTTTATTTTTACGAATATTTTTTATTATACTTCATTGGATTAATAAATGCCAAGGGGATCTGGTAAAAACACACTTCTGAATCATGTATGTAATGACATATCCAGAGATAAATAAATCGTGAGAGTTCTATTATGGTTCTATAGGATTCTAACTATCTATTCCTCGATGGGGTCATCATATGTGACATTATGGACTGTGGTGGAAGACAGTAGCTAGTGTCTAGTTGGAGGAAATGGGTTACTTATTGGGTGTGTATGTGTATGTGTATAACTATGTGATCACATACATGAGTTTATGTGTACTACATTTTCTTTCAGGAGCACACAAAAGTCAGATCTTTCCAGAAATGGAGTTATAGGTGGTGGTGAGCCACCATGTGGGTGTTAGAAACTGAGCCCAGATCTTCATCAAGAGCAGTACTCACTCTTATCCACTGAGCCATCTCTCCAGCTCTTCTGGGCTCCTTTTTATTTCCCTTTACTCAGCTTCCTGTTCACTGGGAAGTGAAGGATAGCCACACACTTCCAGCCACCATGATTTCTGCTTAAATGTTTGGATTACATATCTATTAACTGAAATCTCTGAAACTATGAACACATGAGGTTGCTTCTGTGGGGTGTTTGGTCACAATGATGATAATAGTAATCAATACACTTGCAAATTCCAGCAAAGCAATATAGACTTTGGGGAAAGAGTTGGTCAATAAAGATCTCCAGTGTGTGTCAGGGACTAAGAGATAATCCTGTCCTTGCAAAGAAACATTGCATGGAGAAGCAGGTAGAAACATTCAGATTCTATCAACATAGGAAAAACCTGTGGGTTATTTTTGAAAGGCTACTATTAATATTAAACTTTATTATGCACTTTGACAATCACCTCTTTTGTTACTGTCCCCTTGAATCCTCTCAACAACTCACAGAAGTAAACACTTTTAATGTCTCATTTTCTAGACTAGTTCATTGGGGCCTCAAGAAGCAAGGTCAAGTGTCACATCATGACTGAGGGTCATTTCCAGAACTCAAAACTCAAGCATTCTAACTTGTGACCTTGACAACTGTGTCATTATCTATTCCCATTTGGGAATCTCGCAAATGATTTATTTGCTGGTCCTTGAAAGAGGACCTGTCAAAAGCAGAAGTAAACAGTCTGGAACCTTCATGGCTACCATCCATTTCGTCTAACAAAGTATATGAGCTTTTTAGTCCATGAGTCAGGTTATCATAGATGAACTAAGACATTTCTCACTTATGGATGAACTAATAAGAATGTTAAGTCAGCATTCATGGAAAAATAAAGGTACCACCTTGCATTCACAGTTAGTAACGTTTACTTCCCTTGAGACTCAGCCTAGGAGGGCAGAGCTCTTCAGTATAAACAGTGAGTTGTACTTCAATCCTTTCACCTGCTTGTTAGACATGCAAAGCTTCCAGTCCAGATAGAAATTAAGGTACAGCTCCTGAGGGGAATCCCTAGGTGAAAAGGAGAAAAGTCTTGAATGTTTCCAAGACAATGAAGCTAGATGCCTTGAGTTTGAGTTTGGAAGGCATGGTGGCCTACTACCCAGCAGGCAGTGGTACTTAAGGAAAAATCACATAGCCCAGAACTAACTGAACTTTCTAGTGCCTGATTCTTAACACAGCAGTCTACTTTCAGTCTTGTTGCTAGAGCAATAATGGAAACGGAGGCCTCTAAGAGAGAACTTTAAACACCCAGCCTTTCTTTTGGAAATGAGGTTTCTCATTAGAGAGGTGATAAAGAATTGAAACACTTAAATGATGGGGAAAGATTTAAACAGGACCAGTTCAATAATTTTCCTACTTTTGCTTTCTATTTTACACACACACACACACACACACACACACACACACACACACACACACACACAGTGCTCCTGCTCTGGCCCCGGAGGTCATGAGGATCAAATATAAATTTCGAGAGTTGAAAAGAGAGAAGCTATTCCAAATGATTCAGAGGATAACTGTCACTAGAATTAATATGGTTGGAATGTTTAAAATTGCCACAGGTCCCTTCATTTCTGAAAGGTGTCAAGCTCCCGTCTTGGAAGGTGAGTGCCTGTCTATGATACCAGGATGAAGTGCTACGCTGTCACAGGCAGCTGCAGGAAAGGGGAAAGCTTATTTAATTTACTGAACCTCACGTAGAAATTGGCAAGGATGAGCTCCAAAGGTAAGCATGGGGGAGGATTCTTATCTCTCCCCATTTGCCACATTACTAGAATGTTCCGTTCAATTTCTCCCTCTCTGTGGTATCTGATCTTCCTCTGCAGTATTCTTCTCTCCAAAAGTGAAAGCAGACCAGACATAAGGATTGGGAATGAAGCCCTTTCCAGAGGGCCAAAGTGCCTCTAACGTAGGGGAGCACAATCTAATCTACTCTACTGCCATCTGGACAGACACTGTGAGGCCAACCAAGTTGCCTCAAATCCCAGCAGCTGACAACCATACTGATTTGTCCCACAATAAACCATTTGGCATTCAAACTCTCTCCGAAAAGAAATAAAAGCAATGAACCAGAATTCTGAGATTCCCCCCCCCTCTGTGTTCATGTGTGTGTGTGTGTGTGTGTGTGTGTGTGTGTGTGTTTCCATAATGAGCATGAAAGCATAGACTCCTAGACTCATGCATGAGCGCACATGTAGCAATATGGGTACAAGCACGTGAAAGCTAGAGGTTTATTTGGGGTATCTTGCTCAATTGTTCCCCAACTTATTTTTCACCCAGGGTCTCTCACTAAAACCCAAACGCACTGAATTCCCTACATTTGCTAACCAGCAATCCCCCAGGACCCTCTGCTGTCTGCCTTCCCAGTGTCAAGGCATGTGCTGCTGCGCCAGGCTTTGTATGTGGGTGCTAGAGAGTCAAACTAAGGTTTCCAGGCTTCTGTAATGAGCATTTTAGCCACAGAGTTCTTTCGATCCCTTGGATCTCCTTTATAAAGTGAGTTTGCGCTCTGGAAATCAGTCTGGCGGTTCCTCAGAAAATTGGACATAGTACTACTGGAGGATCCAGCAATACCTCACCTGGGCATATATCCCGAAGATGTTCCAACTGGTAATAAGAACACATGTTCCACTATGTTCATAGCAGACTTATTATAATAGCCAGAAGCTGTGAAAGAACCCAGATGTCCCTCAACAGAGGAATGGATACAGAAAATGTGGTACATTTACACAATGGAATACTACTCAGATATTAAAAACAATGAATTTATGAAATTATTCGACAAATGGATGGATCTGGAGGGTATCATCCTGAGTGAGGTAACCCAATCACAAAAGAACTCACATAATATGTACTCACTGATAAGTGGATATTAGCCCTGAAACCTAGAATGCCCAATATACAATTTGTTTTTTTGTTTTTTGTTTTTTCGAGACAGAGTTTCTCTGCATAGCCCTGGCTGACCTGGAACTCACTTTGTAGACCAGGCTGGCCTTGAACTCAGAAATCTGCCTGCCTCTGCCTCCCAAGTGCTGGGATTAAAGGAGTGTGCCACCACCACCCGGCTCCAAGATACAATTTGTAAAACACATGAAACTCAAGAAGAAGGAAGACCAAAATGTGGAGACTTCACCCTTCTTGTCCAAGATACAATTTGTGTAACACATGAAACTCAAGAAGAAGGAAGACCAAAATGTGGAGACTTCGCCCCTTCTTAGAATTGGGAACAAATCTCCCATGGAAGGGGTTACAGAGATAAAGTTTGGAGCTGAGACCAAAGGATGGACCATCCAAAAACTGCCCCCCAGGGGTCCATCTCATAATCAGCCACCAAACGCGACACTATTGCATACACCAGCAAGATTTTGCTGAAAGGACCCT
>NC_034597.1:14371490-14394328 GCF_900095145.1 Mus pahari | reverse complement strand
ACCCTCAGAGCTCATGTCTCTAGCTGCATATATAGCAGAAGATGGTCTAGTCAGCCATCATTGGGAAGAGAGGCCCTTTGGTCTTGCAAACTTTATATGCCCCAGTACAGGGGAACACCAGGGCCAAGAAGGGGGAGTGGGTGGCTAGGTGAGCGTGGAGGGAGGGTATAGGGGACTTTGGGGATAGCATTTAAAATGTAAATGAAGTAAATAACTAATAAAAATTGGAAAAGAAAGAAAGAAAGAAAGAAAGAAAGAAAGAAAGAAAGAAAGAAAGAAAGAAAGAAAGTGAGTTTGACCCTTCTGAACAGCAGTGATTCTGAACATCAGTGATATCCCAAATTCCTATAAGGGTCTCTGTGAGTGTGTTATGATGAAGTAAACCTTTCAGTGTGATCAGGGAAACATTTAAGAAGGCAGAATGACTCTCTCTACCCCCTTTTTAGCACAGAGAAAGCAGTGTAATTAAGGGAAGTTTTGCCACTTACTGGAAAGAGGGACTCCTAGTTCCATCTCAGCTTCCTCAGACTAGCTTGTCATTAACCTGAAATCATTTCTTTTTCCCATGTTTATGTCCCATAGCAGCTATGCCACCACAGCTTGAATGTAAAGTCCTCCAGAGGCTCAAGTCATCAAGGCTGGATCCCTGAGAGTGTTGCTGTGTTCGATGCAGCTAGGAACTTTAAGGAGTGGGCCCAGGATGGGGAAGTAGGTTCCTCAAGGAAGGAGGATATGCTCTTAGCACCTTCCTGTCTTTTTCCCTTCCAGCTTCCTGGTTTGCAAAAGGTGAGCAGCCCTGATCTTTCACATGTGTCCATCTCAGGATTTCTCCTCATCAAGGCCAGGAAGCCATGTTTCTTCTTGGCTGTAGACTAAAATCTCACTCACTGTGACATCAAATAAATTTTTCCTCCCTGGACTGTGTCTGTCAGACATTTGCCACGGTGACAAAAAGTCTGGTTGACATGATATTGCGGTACCGCCTTTTCCTGTGTGCGTAACAGGGTTGCTTGTCATGCAGTAAAGAATAGCTGGAACCAATATCCCTGAGAACTAGCTGAACAGAACCTGCAAAGATAGTTATGTTTATGGGAACATTACAGGCCTGACAGGCGTTCCCTGTAGCACGAGGAGGAAAGAGTCACAAGACCCCCCACAACCTCGGAATCGAGATATTACTCTCTCCTGCTCTCTCCCAAAGTACACGTCGCCTTAGGAGATGTTAGGCTTTGCATGAAATAGAAGGCTGAGTAAAGTGGGATTGTACAGTGCAGTTTCCATGAGGTTGTCATCCATGCAAAGTGGCTCTGTTGTGATGGTGTCACCCAAACTGTTGTGAGTAGTCCTTCACCTGTGAGTAAGGCAGCACAATCAGCTCGTTGACTTTGCTGAAGCAATCCGACAGTTGCTCATGTCTTCCCAGGAAAACTTAACTCCACACACAGTAGCTCATCTACACATCCCATTCTTCCACTTGGGTACATCAAAAGTGTTTGCTACCCAATAAGTGGTGTTGTGGGTCTTGGTCATCCAGAAATGAACAAAGTGGAGTTTCTAAAATAAGCATTTCCTGCCTGGACTCATAGTTTAATGGGGAAGAACACAACCTTAAATATGTGAGAGAGGTTTTGTGGAAGTTTGAGTGGTATACTATGAAAAGACGTTTTATCATTTTCTAAAAGATAAACAAACAAATACACAAACAGTGTCCTAAAAAGAAGCACTGATGAATTCAAATAATACATTCAATGCCATTTCTCAAATGGAAAGTTTGTGTGTTGATTTGAACTTTCATTGCATCTTATACTACAACAAACTGGTATTCCATAAAAGCATAAAAAGAAAAAATTAGATAAACTGATAACCATATGATGAGCCATATCTTGGAAATTCCTTTTGTGTTTGCAATCCTAATAAAACAAATTAAAGCATCATATTAAAAAAGAGCCTGCCTTGGAATCAGCTTCCTTTAAAAAAAAAAAAAAAAAAGTTCTCAGAGATGCAATCCAATCAACCATTAATCCTTTAACACTCAGGATGTACTTTTTAAAACAGTCATATTTGACTTTTTTCTTTGAATTCCAAGAAACAGTTTATAAAGAACTATGAAGAAGAGTTCCCCCAAACAAAACAAACAAACAAAACAAAAATAAAAATAGATATTGCTATCTTTCACAAAATTTCATGAAAATTATGTTATTTTTGCTATGACAGAAATTTTACTAAGTGACTTTTATATAGCCTCTCTTTCATATCCATGTTCATATCCATGGTTTTTATATTCCCAGTGTGAACCAAGTACAGATCAAAAGTATTTGGGGAAAAAACCTGCATCTATACTATAACTATCCAGACTTCTTTTATAATGACTGTTGTAACAATCACCACTATTTGCATAGCACTGACATTGAAGTGGGGCTCATGAGTAATTTAAAAGCCATCTTAAATACAGGAAATGAGTTACATGGGCCATATGCAAGCACTGCCATTTGATATATAGAATATGAGCGTCTAAGTATTTGGTCCATGTGAGGGGAGCAGGAAATGTTCCCAATAATCACCACTGAACAACTGTGCATTTGCTAGAGAAAGCTGATATAAAGGGTTTAAAGAAAAGGGAAAGATGGCCAGCAAAAGTGCTCCAGGACAAAAAGGCACAGGACAAGATCAGTTGTGCAGACAGAGGTCCTAAAGACACGTTGACTAATGTTACTTCAAGTGAACTTGCTGGAATGAATGCACAGGTGCATCAGGAGGACAGTTCTGGAGCTCAGGAGAAGCAAAAATCAATCTTATTCCTGGGAATAGAAATGAAGCTACCCTATAAGTTTATCTGTGGAAAACAAGACTGAGAGTTCAGATGGGCCTACTCAAGTCTTACTGGAAAAACTAGGCCCATCTCTTTAGTTTGTAATTACATCTCTGTTTATCTAATTTAAATGCACCAGTATATACAAACAATGTGTATAACTTGGCTTAGGATTTCACTTGGGGTGCTATGAAAAAAAATATGCATTCAGTAGACATGACATTGTGAACACTGGTCTTTTTCAGTGGGTTATTTTGTAGAAGAGGAATATGCTCAATGGTGAGCAGTTTAAGATGCGCTGGCTATGCTGTGAGGTTCGTTACTCTAGGTACATCCATTGAATTTGGACTCAAGGTCATTTCAGTTGCCATGAGTGTGTCAAGATCTAACCCTATTGTAAACCACTATGAACTTTCTATCCAAGAAGTGCAGTGACCTCACACATGCTGGACAATCCTATGCAGCTGGAGCTCTCCACATTACGTTCCACAGAGAATATAATGTATGTTAACACACAGGTCTTTAAGGTTCACTAATATATAATCAATTCTATTGGCAATTAAAAATATTTATTAACCTTACTGAAATAAAAGAAAAATAGTGACTATTTGGTACTTAGAATGATAAAAAATGCTCTCCCACACAGTACCTCTGCTCACCATCTGAATTATCAGGGAGTGCTGATAATACAATACACACTTGACTTAAGTTCATCTTATTGTTTTTAAACTTTCTACGAACAGTGTATTCACTTAAGTCTGATCTTTGTAAACCAAGCCCCTTCAACCTACCCTTCATGCACTACACAAGAGACTCCCACAACAAATTAGAATCCTCTAGAAGATCCTAACTGAAATAAATCAGAGATGTTGAATGAATATTTGTTTTATGCACAGAAGAAACTTCCCAGAAAGATGATTTCTACATTGACCCCAAGTTTCTAAATTTTCTAGATAGAAATTTTAGAATGTCTGGTTATATGTAACCCCTTAGCACCACAAGATAAAAATAACTTTCCCTGGAGAATCAGCCCTCAACACAATACTCAGTTCAATTTGATCTAAAGTCCTTTTACAGTTCCAGAAAATAAAAAAAAAAATCACTTTAATTCTCTGAACTAAGGCAATCCAACATACAATAGCATATTTCCAATTAATTTCCCACTAATCATAACCCCCTCTCCTTTAAGAGAGTATGTATAATTTAATACATCAGGGAAGATTAAAGCCTCAGGTTTTTTCTTGGGAGATCTAAAGAAATTACATGAGAAGTCACCATAATGTAGCTTGGAGCTGGTCACGTGCTACTATAGATCTGAATTAAGTCATTCCCATTGACTGTCCACCTGACGTGGCTACATATTTTATTCATTTGCTTTATAGCCGGTCAGTTGTATCTTAGTAAATTCAATACCCTTCAAACTGAAGTATACTTTATTCTCTCCAATATGTGCCTTTCTGCTATATTCTATTCCATTTGGTATACTTCCCAATCAATTCCTTTGTGAGCCTCATTTCATTCCGCACAATATATCCATTCTTGGGATTTATATCTTTCAGAATGATTTAAATCTATTTTGCTTGACACTGCCTTAAAGCTACTGAATGCACCATCCATTCCCATCCACTGGTCCATGTGGCCTGGCGCACACTCCATCTTCTTGGTTGAGGAAAGATGCGCTTTTAGCTTGGTGTGATGTGAAATGATGCTTGCTTTTTATCTATGCTGGCAATGGTCACAGAGTGGGTGAGAAATAAGAGTTCTCAGTAGCCATGTGTGTGAATGCCAGGGTCCTCAGTCCTTCCATGGTTAACAGTAGTCTGCTAAATACAAAGTCATCTTCCAAATCAATGCTTCTGAAGTTTAGGTTATGTCACCAGTAGATGAAACACAACATACAACCAAGAGCCCCTTGTAAATTATTGCAGATATAAAGAACAGCTGGGGGTTGCCCTTGTTTGTAGCATTCATTGTACATCTTACTAGACTTGAGTTGGCTGTGGATTTTTATGATCATCCTAAGACTTCAAAAGTCCATTTTGCTCATCAGGATGGTTTTATTTTCCATGAAGAAAAGGACAAAAAAGGCAGTAAAAGTCATACCATTCTAGTGACCCTGCGCATGTCTTTCCTATCCAATAGAACTTAGAAAGGTCTTGGGGAGAAGCCCAGTGGGGAGACAGGTAGAGAGAGACTAACCTGCCTGGAGACTATAAACAGGCAAGCTGGTTTGACAGGGGGACTTAAATAGCAAAAAGTCTTCTTCATTTATTCAACAAAAATACTGAGGCTAAGGTTCAGAGGACCCAAGTGGGTAGCCTAATGCACCATGGCTATATTCCCAAAAGCAAGGAGGAGCCCTAAGGGATTTGTAAAAGGGAGAGTTGACATCATAAAAGTATACACTGTACTTATAAAACAAGTCATAACTTCCTAAAATAAAGTGAACTTGAAATAAAGTCATGGTGGTCGGTAACCAAGCCCAGAATGTGGCATTGGTACAGAACACCTTGATGGGAGGAAAGAATGGACCAAGGAAGGAAGCAGAAAAGGAAAATAGCAAATCATGTTGTACACGTATAAAACTGATGGCATTCCAGTACAGGCTGTAGAACAAGGTCAACATCAGCATGATCAGACACACCAAAGGGGAAGGTGGGTAGGGTGGGGTGGGGTGGGAGCTGTGTGATGGCATGGAGAAGGTGACTGTGCTTGGTGCGAGCTAATCACAGCGATCCAAGACTGTAAACCTACAAGTCCCTTGACTCAAAATGAGAACAGTATTTGAACAGGCATGTACTCAAATCGAACAGGAAATTCAAGGAAGATGCCATCTACAGGGATATTCCAGATCTATATCTATCAAACTTAACACCAAGCAAGGCTGAAGAAGATTGAGGAGTGGGCAACAGACAAAGACATCAAGTTAACGGCAGGAGATAGGGACCATTCGGCTGCACTCTGAACGCAGAGTCACTTACCACGTGTCAGTGCTACAGCAAGCGGGAAAGGCAGCGGCAGCAGCATGCACAAAGCCCTGGCCTCCATCTCCAGCATATTAAATAGACTAAAAAAGTCTAAAACTACATAAAATAAACACATTTTAATGAAAAATATTTTCATATAATATGTTTTGATTATCTTTATCTTTTCCCTCTTCCAATGTCTCCCAGATCCTTCCAAGCTTCCTAACCACTCAGCGCTCTCTCTCTCTCTCTCTCTCTCTCTCTCTCTCTCTCTCTCCTTCCAAAGATTTTCACTATATGCCTTTCAGTCTCACTAATCTACCAAACTCCAGAGGCAGAGAGACAGAGAGACAGAGATCCACTCATCCAAATCGATTAACAGCAAGGAACATTTTCCTGCGCCTTCCTACAGGGTGCCAACTGCCATCCTTGCCTTAAGACTGGGATGGAAATTCAAGAAACCCATGTTCAACTAGCAAGTGAGACTTAAAGGCGATGTTCACTGAGGTAAAAAGACTTGTTTTCTAGACTCAGGACTGGGAGAACCATTCTGGGTATCAGCTCATGTCAAACCACATCCCAGCAGGTTCCCTTGACGCTCAGCTTCATTAGGATAACTCACAGCAGATGCTCAGAGGCTATGAATTGCCTCCAGCTAGTTCATGGTTACAGACCATGAGCGGAATGAAAGACAGGCACTTCTTCTAAGCCTAAGTAAAACCTCACAACTCTACCCGGAACCTGCATCTGGGGCTGGCATCCCAGGTGATTACATCAAAGTACAGAAGAGGAAGCCACAGCAAAAAGGGTGACAATTTCCATGCCACCGAGTTTGCAAAGAACCACATTCGAGAACTGTTCTGTGCTTCATGCTTTAATTACAGGAATTTGCGAATCCTCCCAACACCCAACTGTAGAAGCCCACACCGCAGCTGCCCAAACCATCAACATTAAACAAACAGTGGGGTTGCTCATCTCCCCATCACGACAAAAGCAAGGAGAATTGCCAAACTCGTTCACAAAACATTTAATTTATAACAGTTAAAATCTGGCCTCTGACCAAGTCCAAAAGAAGTATGTCTTATTTCACTCGCTCTTGAATATGTCTCCTTTAGAGATAAATAGCACTGAGCACTGCCAGCTCTCTCCTCAGTTTGGTGTTTTGCTTAGTTGGGCTTGTGACAAGCCAGGAGTTGATGTATCTGCTTGAATGTGTAATTTACCTCTCTGGTCAACTTAGCTTTTTTTTCCTTGACAATATTATGTCAAACAATCACATCACAACTGACTCTGATCTCTTTGTTGTTAGCTAATAAATTAGAGAGTATTTATTATCTGCAATCCTTTTTTCCTCTTTTAATGGTGACACATTTGTGGTGAATTACAGGGCAGCTTTATAAACTAGGCTTGGGGCCAGTCTCAGGCCCTGCATCCATGTGAACGTTCCTTCTCCCGGTTGGCCTCCCAGACTGGTGGTAAATCAAGGCAGCTGCCAAGACACACTCGTTACTGTGCGTCATTGGGGAGAGCAGGAAGCGTTGGGGGTATAATTCTGTCTATCAAACTAATATGTTATATCAGTAGCTTTGTAATCTTCTGCCATAACTTATGGGAAGTGACACCTAAGAATTCACTTTGAAGGCAATGTGTTTCTCAGACTTTAAGCTAAAGCAGACCTGATTCAAGCAACAGTTCTCTGTTTACACGGATAGCTTTCTAGGTCTGGAGAATCAGGTCCCTGTCAATGTGGCAGGACTTCACACATCCAGCCACAGGCTCCTTTTCTTGTTTAGAGCACTCCTGGCAGGATTTATAAACCTTTCTAACAGGTTTCTTCTTGTCTTTTCTCTCTGTGACCCTAGCCTTTCACCTTCGGTAGCAAGATGGATAAATGCACTCCTTGAATGTTATCATGACCAAACAGACTTCTCTGATGGGCAGGAAGGAATGGCCACCACACTTCCCTTCAAACTCTGCCTTGACAAATGTGGGAAACAGCTGTTTGGGACAGAAGAATTCTCCCAATGATAAGAACAGCAGTGTCAGCTCTGCGTTCTTGTTACTAAACAACCATGTGACACTGAAATGAGGAAGAAGGAAGCCTTAGGCAGACAGTATAGTGCCATAGGCCAGATGTTGGAGCCACCATGCTCTGAACCCAGAATCTTTCCTCTCTGAACTTATCCATGGATTATCCCTGCCACTTTCCCCCCCTTCACCCCTTGGCTGTTTTTCTCAGCTGGCCAATGAGAGAAGCACTTTGGGAGAGATTAAGTAGTTCTCAGAGCTGCCATCTGATGGGGAAAAAAAAAAATCTCCAAGAATGGTTCAAAGGAGTTAGACCTCCTCCAGGCACAAAACTAAATATGCACAGTAAAGAAATTTGAAAAATGCCTGTCCTTGCCATTCCGGTCCCTCCGTGATTGATGGTAGAGAGGGCTTGCTATGATCATTTTACTCTGACAGGTCCCAGGCATAAATCCCACAGAGTTGCTGCTCTCCTCTGACAGCCTTCTGAGGGCTCCAGTTAGGAACAGGAAACAGGCCTCTATTTTTTACCCTTGGTGCTCCTTCAGGTGCAAAGAAAAGACAGCATGGAAAAAAAAATAAATCCTTATCAGAGGGAAAACCAGATTCAAAGCACTTTTCACATTTATTCATCAGAAAGAATGGCCAACAGAGAAGGAAGGATGGGGCCTCAGCCCCACTTCTTCAAGCTTAAATTTAAGTCTTCCAAAGAAAAGCTTTGAAACCTTCTCAGAGTGAGGAATGGACCGACCCCCCCCCCCCCAATCCCACACACACTCCTTTTCTACTTATACTGTGACTCTCCAAAGTTCTGTCAGTATTTTTCTTTAAGGTCAGTCTTGAAATGTACTGTGCCTATATTGTGCCATAAAAACCCATTGCTTAAGAATAAAAGTGTGAAGTACATAGATACTCTAATATATTTAATTTAGCAGCGTTTATTGTAAACTTGCAGTGTGGTGACCTCTGCAAGTCATTGTGCCCACAGAGTCATTGGTGCCAGTTTAAATAACCAAAACCTTGATCAACAGCTGCACACTTAAAAAGTGTCTAGGTGATGGGGTTTCTTTGTTTGTTCATTTCTTTGTTTGTTTTTTTTCCCCCCAAATCTGTTTTCATCCTGTTGAGCTGTTGGGACATCCAAGAGTCAGAGTATCTTACTATAGGAAACTAGACAAGGATGGCTCGGCAATGAGATCCCTTGTTAGAAAAACCAGACACAACTTGATTGCAAGGGAAATATATGATGGATCCTAAAAGGAAGAGGGGTTTAAATGAGCCAGGACTCACTCTTGACAGCATTTTAGCTGATCTTATCTAAAAGGCTAGACTGTCACCTAGCAAAGGTAATTAAATGGTCCAACCCAGGCAAACATCTATAAAGGAGGAACATTTTGCCCTGCCTCTCACATCTTTCTGTACCTGGATCTTTACTTCTAATTATTTATAATTATCCATCTCCTCATGAATGTGATGGACACCTTTCTCTTGGGTGACAGCTTCCTTCTTAGCACTTGTCCATAAAGAAAGCTGTAGATGAATGAATGGAGCTTTGGCTCAGTGCCACCACCCTGCCAAGCCAGGTTTTGGGGACACAGGCTCCAGGGGTGTTCTGCACTACTGTTAAACCACCACAGACACTTGTTGGTCACCAGAAAAAAAATGATCCCACGTTGGCATTCTCACTTGAAGACCTATTGTTAAGTCAGGACTTCGCCTGAGCCTACAGCTTGAGCCTCATTTTCTGGGGTCAATATGTTTACAGCTATACACATGTTAGGGAGGATCCAACTATGCCCGGGGAGTTCTGATAATTGGTGTCTGGGTTGGCCAAGAAAACTCAGTGGGGGAAAAAAAATCAGAAAAGAAAGAACAAATTGCTCATAAAATTAGGGAGGAATAGATCAGCGGTTTTTGTAAAGTCATAAAGCAGCTTGAGGGGGTCTTGAGAAAAACAAACTCCCTAAATCACTCTCTCCCTCACTCTACTGCTGCTCCAGACAGCAAACAGGATGTGCTTCCTTGTAACTGTCTATAAATTTAGGGTGAGAAAAACAAATCAGATCTTGAGGACAGAGAGCTAGGCTGCAAGGAACATGGTTAGATTTCTCGTCTACTTGGAGGAAGACACCAAACAGCATTTTCTCATCAAATATTGGTGATAAGAAAGGCATTTAGTGCTCCAGGGGATGGGGTTGCTGTGAGTGGGTGGTATGACATAAAAAGTTAGAGTCAGTGTCCTATTAAACATCGCAGGCCCATCCACACATGCTCGCTCTGTTCTCAAGCCAAGGATAATAGTATTGCAGTACAGCACCATCAGCATTAGCTGGAGCAGAGATGTCCTTTGAGAAACAGAGTTCGTAATTGGTGGAGATGCCATGAACTTCTTTAGGGTGCATAGACAAAAGCTAAAGCTAGCCTAGAGTTTCTGAAAATTCAGCTCTCGTAAGGTCTGTCTGACCTTACCTTCTTGCCCCAGGTCTTTCCTCCAGTGTCCAAGCTACTTCTTGGCAATTTGAACATAAGAAATTGGGTTACAAAAGTACAAAATTAGAAATTAATTGCTGCCCAAACTTGAAGAGACATCTTTTAGGGCATAAAGAGAGAATTTTAGTCTAAAAAGGGGACTTGATCTTGAGAAAGAAGCCTGGGGTGGGGCAAAGTGTTACCTAGCTATGCTGGAGAACTCAAATTGATTTTGTAAATCAAGGCATCTCAGTCTCCATTTTTAATACTTTGTGCTTCATAATTCCTTTCTTCTGAGAACTCTTCTGAGAGTCTTCTGAGAGATCACAGATCCTTAGCTAAAACCTTATGTATAAGGTAAGCACACATCTGCTCCATGAGAATGCATTTTTCAATGTCTTCAAGGGGCTGGGAAGAGGGCTCAGCAAGTATTGTGCCTGGCACTCAGGCATGTGGACCTGAGCTAAGAGCTACAGCATAGCATGCATATAAAAACTGAGCATGGTGGCATATCTATCATTTTAGTCATGTGGCCTAAAATGATCCCTGAATATGTTTGTTCCACCATCAGTGGAATGAGTGAGTATCAGATTCAGTGAGAGACCCTGTGTTGAACAACAACAACAAAAAAAGGTGGATATCAAGGAAGATGTCAATGTAGACCTCTGGCATGCACACATGTACCCAAGTGCACATACATACACAGGAACACACAAATATCTATAACACAGACATCTTCAGAGATCATTAAAGGGACATCGAGGATGCCAAAAGTTTCCCCTCGTTGAGAACCATTGCCCTAAACTACTGGGCAAATCCATTCCAGAAACTCTCTGGGCCTGGTAAAGAAAACTGGATTCCTAAGGATCTGTCCTCACGTGTTCTTTTCCATGACCCGAGGAAACCTGATACTTCTGCATGTAATAGCAACCTGTGCTTGGACTTCTTAGTAAAGGCCAATGTTCGTTCACAGTAAGGTGAAAGTTAGATCTGAGAAGTAACTTCAAAAACCACTTCCACCCATATACTCAATGAGCTAAGCAAAGAGACAGCATCAAAGGAGCCTGGGAGTCACGGTTCACCATGGAGGGGCTTCTGAGGAGAGACATGGCCACAGAAGAGGCACAGCCACTGTTCTTGGATTCAGGGAGACATGGTAAGGAATCTCTGCTTCTTTCTCCCTTCTTACAAATAACTTCTCACTAATGCTTCCCATTCTGTGAACTAGTGAGCTGTAACTAGACTCTAGTTGGCAGAGGATTCTAACCAATGAGGGCACCTTCTGAGACACACAGAAATCATGCAGGAGAGGGCCTGAACATGCATCCTAGAGCAAGTGAGCAAAGGCTCAGTGTGACTGCCATTACACTTGGAAGATGAAATGTCCACTTAGCGTTTCCTAGCTGATGATGCAGATTTAGAAGATCATGGGAACTTCTTGACGTAAGGCCTACTTAGCACATATAGGGTCATATAGACAGACATTGAAGGTTGCAGGGCCTCTCTGCTTCCTTTTGAATGCTCTGTTTCTGGGTCTGCTGAGATGTGGATTCCCATCTGCATGCACTTGCTACCATGAATTCAAATATGACTTCCCTATCATGAAGGACTGTATCCTCTTAACCTGAGAACCACATAACTCCTTCCTCCCTTAAGTTGATTCTACTAGGTGTCTGGTCACAATAGAAGTAACACATACAACTACCAAGTCCAACTTAAAGGGCAAGCAAACACAGTTTAGACTCCATGGGTAGAAATAGAGAAACACTTAAAATGAGAGTAAGGGGAAAAAATAGTTTAAGAGAAAAACATTCCCCAAAATATCTTTCAAAGGCTCTCACTCCTCCTCCCCC
Source organism: Mus pahari (assembly GCF_900095145.1). Lineage (NCBI taxonomy): Eukaryota > Metazoa > Chordata > Mammalia > Rodentia > Muridae > Mus > Mus pahari. Next base: position 14,382,203 of record NC_034597.1, on the reverse strand, counting down.
TTCCCAGATCAAAGGGAATTTTAAAAAGCCTAGATTTAAATTGTTACTGAATACTTTGGAAGGGTTGAACTAACATCTGAGATGTGTTGAGAAAAAATTACAAGGGGTAGGAGTTGGCTATAGCTGTGTAAAATGGAAGTGCACAAGACTTCACGGCATAGAACCGACATTGTCATATTTGTTTCAGGGGAGTTTTGGTCAGAAAGTAGTGGGCTCCACTCAGGTGGAAAGTTCTCAAGACTCATCTGACGTAATCAATGACGTAATCAATGTGTCTATTGTCAGAATTGCAAAGCCCTGGGGCTACCTGGTCTGGGGGGGGGAGGGAATGTCTCCTCTCTCTACATACCATCCCATGGTGTTAGGAGGGAAAACAGGGTCCAACATGCAAGTGCTTTCTACCTCTCTGCTAAGTCATGCCCGCTAACATGCCATGTCACTAGGTCAAACCCAAAGTTTCTAACCTACAAGGTAGCTAAAAACTGCTCATAACAGAGAGAATGCTATGGTCACATTTCAAAGAGACATGCATGTACTCAGAAGGAATGTGTCTATATTAAATAGTCATGTTACGAATGAATTCTTAGCATGTTTTTTTTCTAGCTAGCAAATCTAGTTTTTGTTCATTCCTAAATAGTCCAGAAGGATATAGAGTTACTTTCCAAACAGCAAATTTTGTTGTTGTTGTTGTTGTCACAATGGCTCTGGGATCTGAAAAGCCACCCTTAAACCTAATCAGCCAGGCTCCCACCCCATAGATTTCATGATTATGAGCCAAGCAGCTCCTCCAATGTTAGTGCAACTGCTTTAATCCCAAATTCAAATCAGGGAAGTCCTAAGATTCTATTTTCTTCTCTTAAAGATAGGGTAATCTGGCTTTTAGCACATCTTAGCGCCGAGATATCAAATTAGAAATCAGAAAATGTGTTTTGGTGTTCGAACTCTGAGAACTGCCATTTACATAAATCACGTGGGTCTGTTTTCTTGCATTCAGTTTTCTTATCTGCAGACTTGAGGAGTTAAAACTATTCCCATGCCAAACGGGTAACCTGGAGGATGCATGCCCTTGTCAGGGATTTTGACATTCATCATCTTGTTTAAACTACACACCCACCAGACCCAACTGCAATCTGTGACCAGATACTTTCTAAGCCTTCCTCAGCTCTGCTGTTTGTGGCCTGTCCCTCTGTGTTTCCCATCATATCCCAACTTTACACTCAATTATTACTCCAAAGTCATTCGGTCTCTCTAATCATGAGGATCAAGGGTGCCTACGTGACCAGAAAAGAACAGCATCACCCCTTCCTTCAAGCCTCCTTGCTTCAGTTCCATATACCCTTTTCAGGGTCAGTAGAGATGGCAGGGTTCTTCTTTGAACAATTAATGGCAGCTTGGGGGATGCAAGGCCATGAGTCAGCTGCACTCATTCCTATGTGGTCTCTGGGAAAGGCTGTAGGACCCAACAGCCTTAGATCCCAAGTCTTGTCCACAACCAGCTGTGAATTAGAAAGGTAATCCTTGCATCCAGGGCTTCAAACTCTGCTTCCCACCAGAAGATACACGCCCCCTCCTTCCCCCCCCCCCCCCAATAACTTCTAGTGGCCCTGTCATTTCAAAGGGAATTCTCAGGAGGTTAAAATGCAGGCTTGGAAAAAAAACAAAAAAACCAACAAAAACAAACAAACAAACAAGCAAACATCTGGCTGTTAACTAAGAGAATAGAGATTAGGTTTACCAGAAAAGCTTTAATACTTCAGTAAGGGCCTGTCTCACACTCCCAGAAAACAGCCCCATGGGATTCCAAGTCCCTTCTGGGCTTTCAAGTTCTGGTTCCTTTTTGTGGCTACTGGAGAACTATATCTCTTCCTGGTGAGCCTCAGTTGGGCCTTGAGTTACCTTATTTGGTAGATAAGGACATTGGTATTAAAGCATCAGAGTACAGACTTTGGTCAAACTCCCAGATCTTTCTGTGCCTCTGTTTCCTCATCTGTAGCATATAGATGCATGATCATGGTGATCATTTAGACAATGATTATGCCATCTTTATTACATGGTACACACTAACTACACAGTGGGTGTGAACTGTTATGATCATATCTTTAAATATGATGTTGGTGAAATTACTAGCTTATATGTTCTTTTTATGTTACCTTCATTTGCCTGATCAAATGGGAAGTTTAAAAGTCAAGATGTAACCTATTTACTTCATTCTCTTATGCCTTCATTGCTGCTCCATATTAGCCCAGTGTTTTGTATATAAACACAGGCCTACTGATAGCAATAAATCCACAGGTGAAGAAGTCCCTGGCCTTGAGGCAGAGATGGTCTCAATTTCTAGTCCTTCTTTATGGTAGTGACTCTGCCAATCTGCTGAATCTCTTCATGCCTTAGGATGTATGAAATGGGGGTAAAGTTCTTCTCCATAATGGGATTTCAAAGAGCTGTTTCTTGGTGGGGATGGTGTTCTTGGGTGCTTTTCAAGCACCTATTTCATTCTGTCTCACTAGTAATAAAACATTAGTGCCAGGAGTTGGTAAAACATGAAGTATACAAACAAGAAAATCAAAGGGTGTGGGGTAGGAGCCTAAATGTCCTAAAGATAACATTCTAAGTTCCCTGAAGCTCATAGAGAAAAGGCTTGGTCCCCCAGGAAGCTACTACCAGAGAATGGTAAAATCTTTAGGAAGTGAGGGAGGATAAGGAGGAAGACATTAGGTGACTGTGACTGTGCCCTAAAGGGGAACACTTTGTATACTCTAGCTCTTAAGAAGCCATTTGTTTCCAGTACCTTCTCTACTCACTGTAGACTCAAAGTATTGGGGCCAACCCACTATGAATTGGAATTTCTAAAACTGTTTGCCAAAGCAAACCTTTTCTCTTTAAAAGTGATTTACCTCAGGTATTTTATGCTCATGGCAGAATGCTAATGCATCATTACACAGCCATGGCATGCCCAGGGACTTCTCTACTTATTTCCATTAGACTGTGACTTCCCATTGAAGATGGCAAGTATGTCAAAGACACAGACAACTCTGAAGAACTGTGCCATGGAAACTTCAGGATCTTTAAGAAGTCTCTCGTTCTCTTCGTGAATACTGATTGTCCTAGGTGTACACAGGAGAGGCATCCTATGTCCCTGTTCTGCCACAGTTCTACCTTCAGGAATCACAGCAGACAGATGTGAGTCAAACTCATGGAGATCATGTTGTCTCCCCTTAAAGTGATGCAAAGTTAATGACGAAATGATCTACTCAACTACTTCATGTGAGGACAACACCTCTGAGAGAATGAATGGGTGACCTGGGATTACAGAGCCATGCGTGACAGAAATGAACTTTGTTCCTTGCCTGGTTTTCTTGTGAATGCTCCCTCTTCCTGACACCTCAGAAGAAGAAAAGACATTTGACTGGGGCACATTCTGGTTCTAATCTTGCCATTTCCACCTGTGTGGGGCTGGATGTAAATAGTTCAGACTCTTAAGGTCTAAATTTAATGAGTCCAACACATGCAGCAGATGGTCTTTGACTTCATCTTCTTCCTGCAGCCCAAGAGTATCATGTGTACTACTTTCCCATGTGCTGGCTCTTCGTTGTGACTGAGAATGTACCCTGAGACTTCCTTGTGTGATGGAAACATGCCCCAGCTGGCCATCCATGCTGTGGTTCCAATGTGGACTTCTGTTGCTTTGCCTTAGGACCACATTCTACAAACCACATTGAAAAATAAATAAATAAATATAACATTCACATGGCTCTCGCCCAAGTGCCTTAAAAACACCAGCTGTACCATGCCATCTCTTGTAATTTGACAGTCAGTAAGATCAGCCCCTGAAGAACAGAACATTCTTCAGGGGAGGGCTGCTGCTTTTGCAGACATTTCAGGAGGCGTAGAAGATGAAAGAGACTTCAAGCCGAAACATCATGTGGGGAAAGGGTGGGAGGTGACAACGGAAGAAAGAATCTAATGTGTGTTACACGTCGATCATGCACCAAGCACTGAGCTTTGTAAGTTCCCAAGACTTCAGAAATCTGATCCTCATGATGCTGAGAGATGCATCCAATAAGCAAAATTTTGCAGATGAGAAAGCATGCTTAGAGACATGAAGAGACTTGCCCAGAAACAGAGAAGGAATGTGTTGTCTGGCTGGTGTTTGCTGCTGGTGGTGTTTGTGTTTTTATTTTACCTTGCTTTCCTCAAAGCAGAGGATTGAGCCCATGATCTAGAGTATTCATCACTGAATATCAGCCCCAGACCTGTGACTGGAGTGTTTTCCCTCTTGGCCTATTGTGCCAGGTTGCAGTAAACCAGACTAGGGAGATGGCTCTGTGGTTAAGAGCACCAGCGGCTGCTCCAGAGAACCAGTGTTTGATCCCATCACCCACTTGGTAACTCATAGCTGTCTATGACTCTGACTCCAGGGGTGCCTCCACAGGCAACAAGCATGCAAATGGTACACAGATACAAATGCAGGCAATGTACACACCTATACACACACACACACACACACAGGCGATGCCAACCTATGCTCCTTTGTTCTATCTGCAGACTTGTTTTTAAGAATCAACTCATACCTTAGGCTCCAGGGTAAGGATAAGCTCAATGCTGTTAGAGGCCCTCCCCTCTGCCCATCACAGCTGGGATGGGAGCTAAGTACTGTCTTATGCCATACTTCATATTCTCATCACAGCGCCATGTTACTTCCCGAATTCTCTTTATAGACATTCTCAAGAAAGGCTTGAGCCAAGATAAACTTTCCAGGAGGCCCAGAGCCACACAGTTTAGAGAGACAGAGTCCCCAAATTTCTGAGTTATGAAGAAATTTCATAGCATGATTGAAATTTAGGGCTTCCTTACTTGCATTTCTGTAATGACATAATTGTCCCTAATCTTGCTACCATCTCCAAATATGAAAGAACATACCCATGCCTACCTCCCAGGCCTCCCTTTCAAGGAGCAAAGGAGCTAGCAGGTGTCAATTTAACCTCTAGCCACCCACTACTAAATGCAAGAGAAAAGGCCAATACATTTAAATAAGTTCTGGACACAATGTAATAGTATTTGTCACCAAGCCCCATGTCATTATGTCAGCCAATCTTTTATTACCAGACCCCCAGAGTGCAGAGAACTCTATTATAATTTCTCTTCATAATGATCTCCTCACTGTCTGCTCCTTGAACTCAGCAATAAATTAATCATCTGCTTACCATCACAAGTAAATATCAACTCAATTAAGAACTGCTAAATAAACATTTTGTCCATTCTAGTGACGGGAGGACCCTGGGTGTCTACCGGTGTGGACTTGGCTGAGAGGTTGTGAAAGGTATTGAACCATCCACGTCTCTAAGCAGTATGTCCAAAGCTGCTTAGAGGTATTTTCCCTCTTCTCTATTCCAAGGCTCTCTGCAAAGGCTTAAGACACATTTGTTTTCTCTGGATTGAAATATAGGAGAAGTCCTGATTTGCCCCTCACTCAATTCTGCAGAGCATACATACCTATATGAGGACAGGCTAAGGCTTTGCCTCATAGGACTGGAAACACAAAGAGCCCTGGGTACAGTCATGCAGATGACTTTGTGTTGCAAAGGTCCCTAATTATTATAGGTCGAACTGTATCTCCCTAGAAGGTAGGATAATACTAACCTTCAGTGCCTCAAAGTTTGAGCTCATTTGGAAATAGTCACAACAGATACAATGGTTCAAGACACAATTATACTAGAGGCTGTGCTCCTTAATCCAATGTGATGGGTGTGTTCATGTGTGTGTGTGTGTGTGTGTCCATGTGTGTGTGTGTATGTATGTCTCTGTGGGTCCCATGTGTGTCTTTGTGTGTATGTGTTTTTCTACAGGTGTGAGTACACATATGCACGTATGTGTCACTAAATGTAAAAGCTGAGGGACAACCTTAGAGTGACTCCATAGGTACTATCCACCTTGGTTTTGGAAACAACATCCCTCAGTGGCCTGGGGTTTGTTCACTTGTCTCTGTGCTTAGCGTTGGCATTCCTAGCATGTAGCACTAGACTTTCTTTATGTGCATTCTGGGGATCGAACTCAGGTCCTCATGATTACAATGGCAAATGTTGATATTCTGTCTGGACTCCATCCCCACAGTTACCTGGCAACAGCCAGGTATGCTCCTCCCCACAGTTACCTGGCAACAGCTAGGTAGGCCTGGCTCACTGTAAAAGGGGATGCTTGCCCCCTCCTCTATCTCTCTTACTCCTATGTCTCTCCATTCCCTTTTGCCTCTTCGTTCCCCCTCTCTCCCCATTCCCATCCCCTCTCTCTCCACATGCTCACGGCCAGCCTCTACTTCTCTACTCTCTGCTTTTCTCTGCCTCTACTACCCTTAACTCCTCTCCCCATGCCCTAAATAAACTCTAGTCTATACTATACCATCCTGTGGCTGGTCCCTCAGGGGGAAGGGATGCCTTGGCATGGGCCTGCTGAGACACCCCCTTCCCCCACACCTCACCACACCCCCATAGAACAGATTTTTTATCTCTTTCTCTTTTGTAACAGCAAGTACTTTACTGACGGAGCTTGCTCCCCAGCTCCTGGCAGTTGTCCTTGTAGGATGATGTGAAAGCACAAATCAAAGAGTACCATGTGAGGAGATATCCAAGGAGAAGACAGGCAGGTAGTAAGAGATGCAGGGCATGTGGTAAGAGATGCAGACAATGGCGTAGTGCCCGAATTAGGCAAGGCCTAGAATCTAAGAAAGATTTATCTAAAACATGACTCTCACCCTTCCTAATGTTGTGACCCTTTCATATGGTTCCTCAGGTTGTAGTGACCATTCAACCATAAAATTATTTTTGATGCTTCTTTATAACTGTGAATTTTTTTACTGTTATGAATCATAATGTAAATATTTTTTGGAGATAGAAGTTTGCCACAGGTTGATAGCCACTGATCTATTGAGTCTAGAAAGTAGCAGAGCCCTGCTGACACCATTTTAACTTCTAGAAATATAAAAGAATACATTCTCATATGGTGGTACTTTGTTATAGCAGTCCTAGAAAGCCAATGGCATAAATTATTATAATAAATCTACCAATAATCAAGTATGGTCTTACAACACAATCCACATAAGAATTTTATAAACATTATGACACTGACCCATCCCAACTGTCTGCAATGTTAAATCTTTTGTTTTGTTTTTATAGATAAGGGAACATGTGTGTCTTAGGTCACGAAGCTTGTGAATGGCAAGTGTCCTGGTCCGGAAGTCTCTCTTTCCTTCCTTGTGATGCCACACAGTAAGCCTGAGTGCTGGGGCATTCCCCAACTGCATGACCAGAACCGTAGTGCTCACCAGCCCTCCTGTGCTTCAGTGGGATAGAAGGGAAACCTGGGATATTCAATCTGCTACATGCATTTTGGCCATGTTGATTTCATAATCACATTCCCTATTAGAAGATGCCATTTAAACCAAGATTTCTTTTGCTTAAAAAATGTTAGAACCATGGTTGTGTATGCTTCCCTTTTCATGGAGAAATCTCAGATCAGGCATGTAAGAATGCAACCTGGAATGAGCTGGCAAACAGAGATGACTAAAAGTGCTAAGCACAAGGTCAGGTTGGCCAGGAGTTTGAAACTGGAAAAGAGGCTGATTGTATCTGAACTGCATCAGATAGCATATTTCTTTGGAATAACAGCATCTGTTGGATTGATTGGTTTTCAGATTCTGGTTTTGCATCAACAAAGAAGCCCATGAATGAAGAAATCACAAAGAAGTCATGAGTTTCACCTCAATCCTCCCTCACTCCTTATCTCCCTTCCTCCCTCCCTCTTTTGCTTTTCCTCTTCTTCCTCCTCCCTCCTCCTCCTCCCTCTTCTCTCCCTCCTCCTCCTTTAATACAGGGTCTCATTGGATAGCCCAAACCAGACTGGAACTCACTATATAGCTAAAGGTGATCTTGAACGCAGCCATCCTCATGTCTCAGCCTCCTGACCGCTATGATTATAGGTTCGAAACTGACCCCCTACATATCTCCATAGCAAGATATTTAACAAGATTATTCTGCTTTCTCATAATATTTTTCTTTTTCTATTTATAAATAACTAGTCTGAATAGGTTTCTGGGACTTTATAGACTACCAAAGGATCGAAGATCACCTCTGTTTTCACCTGTCACTTGATTGGATGTGCAACCTTGGGCAATTTTCTTGGTCTCTCTGAGCCTTGTTTTCCCTCTATTTATTATTAGTTTTGTTGTTATTAGTAGTACCATTTGTTTATTTCTTTTTTTAGTAGAGAGCATTCCATGAACATCCTCGAGGTTGTTATGAGGAGTCAGTAACAAATTGAGTACTGCTTAGGACAATACTCACTAAATAAATCACCTTCATCATCATCATCATTATTTTATTTTACATTTTGGTTTCTGGTCATTTTAAACTATATCAGTTAAAGGGACACTTAGCCGCAAACCATGTCTACTATTATTTAGCAGTGTCATACTTTTAAATATGCTGTTCCTCCAGATGAGTAGCAAGGAAAGAATTCACTAGGTCCACCAGTGCTTTGAACTGTTAACAAAAACATACCCCTGGATGTGATGGATGTGATGCTGCAGAAAGTCCAGGCTGAGTTAGCCCCCTTCCCTGCTAGTATTCCCTTTGCTCTGGGATTGCACATGATTTTCTTTCCCTCACTTAATTTCCCACTTGGAATTTGTATATAGACTCTGATAAGGAGCCCCTTAAACTCAAACTAAGAGAGTGCAAGATTTTTGTGGATAGAACTGTAATGTAATGTAAATAACCTGATCTCCCAGCCAACTGTGCCTGTCAAGAGGGTATGTGTGATCCTAACCACCACAGCCCCTCACAGACCTTTGTTCTCCATTAGCGAGGTGCTAGTCCCACCAGCAAGGATGGTTTTATGACTTGGCATAAGCTTCTGCTGCTTCCCAGGCGCAGCAAGGGGAGTTCGTTCAGGGCCCTTGAAGACTTCTTTTGTTCTGCCAAGTGAGGGAGGAAAGAAGAGGTGAGGCTTGAAAGCCTGTTTGTTTACACTCAGTACCCAGCTCCCTGCCTCTTTCATAAAAGGCGAGGCAGCCAGCAGGAGACTCCCAATCCTCAGCATGTCCCTGGTTCTTGCTGCCTTCTCCCACTTGTGTATTAAGCAGCCAGGCAGCTGTTGAACACATATTATCAACAAAGCAATCTTCTAGCCCTTTGATTCCAGCTATTCCTATCCTGTGCCCTGAAATAAAATGACTTTCACAATTAAAACCCTGAAATCAATGTGGTGTCTATTGTCATGTGTGCAAGAGAAACGCTTTAATTACAGCCATACTTAGATAATAGTCATTACACCTCCCTAATCTCAGATATACAACCAGCACCCTCTGAGCACTTTACCACCCTTTCTTTGATTTTTTTTTTCCTTTTTTCTTTCTTTCTCTCTCTCTCTTTTCACCCCCAACATGAATGGCTTTTTATCTAAGCACTTCAATTTGCATGCCTTTGCTCTGAGGCAGCTCCCCATGATATGTTAATTGCAGATTGCTTTAAGTACTAAAAGATTAACATAAAACCCTTTGCAAACAAGCTAATAGTTTATGATAATTTTTGCATGGCCTTTGTCTGTCTATCACTGGATTGCCTCTAGCTGTAATTTTATAAAGAAGCTGTAAAATATCATTTAAACAAGTTCATTTACACATAATTATTACCAGAATCACATTATTCAATTTAGATACTCCAGCCTATTAACAATCCATGAACTAAAATGTAATTAAACTATTTTCCTTTTATGAACCTATTCATTACAATGTGTGGGAGATGGATCTCTCAGTTTCACTGCAAAACTCAGCACTTTGTTGTTGGAATTGACAAGTCTGGCACTCATTATGTGCTTTTAATTATATTAAAAGTATTGGGAGACAGCTCAGATAAAGAATATATTTAGAAACGAAAGCTTGGAAATGCCAAGATGGTGTCATCCCTAAATATATATTTATTTTACTCTTGCTCTCTTCCCCATTTCTGAACAGTGAAAAATAAAATAAAATCAGGCTGGTTGTTTTAATTGAGATTTTCTGCTCTTAAAGTAATTTTTCTAATTTAAGCCAAGAATAAATACCTCATTTAATTAATGGTGTTTACTCATCTTTCCCACAGAGTTTTATCTACTTTTGTAGAACCGAGAGCTAGAATTAGACCCAAGGAAGTCTTTTCTCCTAGTATTTACAGACAGAGCCACAGTCACGTCAGATGTGGGGTGAGCTTTTGAGCTTTGATTCAGCACCACTGAACAGCTTTGGTTCTGATGCCAACTTTCCTCTCCGTGGGGACAACTGACTCAATAGGCAATGATTGATGGGCTTGTAAGAGGCAGCTCCCCCCTGACCCCAAGCTCTGCTGTGTTGCTGGATTTCAGAGGAAACACAAGTGACTTAGTTAGAGCAGACTGAGTCTCTGGACTGGCTACTGATAGGCACCTCAGTCAATGTCAAAGACAACAGGTCACTCAGGTTAGGTGCTGACAGCAGCTATCAAAGAAAAGGATCCAAACATCCTGAATCTAGCCCAAGTACTTCCTAGCTCCCACACTTACCAGAGGGACTAGTTCATTTCTTTCTCCAAAGCTTTGCTTTCTAGGATTCCATCTCTAAGAAGGTTTAGAAGTTTTTTTTTTGTTTGTTTGTTTGTTTTTTCGAGACAGGGTTTCTCTGTATAGCCTTGGCTGTCCTGGAACTCA
>NC_034597.1:14359884-14371455 GCF_900095145.1 Mus pahari | reverse complement strand
CCACCACGCCCAGCTTAGAAGGTTTAATATCTCCCTCTGAGCACAATCTTGACTGTATGTGGCCATTTAGAATTTAATCATGACCAACAATTCCTATTAAACATCTGCCCTGCTCTCCAGTGTCCACAACGGCCATATGGCAAGATTGTTGACCACCTGGGCAACCTGTAGATCTCTGGGGAGCCTGCACACTCTTCCTCATATAGATATCTTTTACTTCCTCTACCGAACAACGAAATTCCCCTTCTATAAGTCACTATCTCCTGGCCTAATCCTGCCTTATACTTGGCAAATAGTCACCACATCGCTGTAAGCAATGATACCTTCTACTTCTCTAGAACCATTACTGACCGTGCAACTGAAGCCTGAAAGATGTGTCCTGTGCTTCTCTAGCTTGAAGCCAATGTAGAGGTTATTTTCAAAGACATCCAGCTGGGACTGGAGAGACAGTTTAGAACTTTAGAGCTCTTGGTGCTCTTCCAGAGGACCTGGGTTTGATTCCCAGCACCCACATGGCAGTTACAATATGTAAGCTCAGTCCCAGGGGATCCAATACCCTCACACAGATATACATGCAAGCCAAATGCCAATGGATATAAAGTGAAAGTAAATTATTTTTTGAAAGAGACATTCAGCTGATTGCAAGGATAACTTTACAGCACAGCCAATAGTTTCTTAATAAAAAAACAAACAAACCACTTTTATGCCTACAGATTAGTGGTATATGGGCATTAGTTGGAAACTTTGTGGCATCAACAACCCTCCTTGCCGTCATTCTTCCTTCTAAAATCCTGCGGGAGTACCCATCACCTAAAGAAACACAGTGTTCTGTAGGTAGGTAGGCCCACACTTATGGGGTCTGTAGCCGTTATCTTATAGGATCTAAAAGCAAGAAAAGCTTTACGAATCACACACACACACACACATACACAAAATTAGACTGACTGTTAAAATCAACAGAAAAGCTGTCCAGCCAGTTCTCTAGTGCACCTTATTGATACATGTATAGATATCACTCATCAAGCAGATCCCAAGTCCAAGGAGGCAACAGAAACCAAGGTCAGAGCTGAACAACCCCCTTCCCCTCCCTTTTGTCATTTGCACTTCAGAGAATCAGATGGAACACAACCAACTCTGGCTTATCTGAACTACTCCGGGCAGAGGAATGGGGAAACCCACACCATTCGTCACGTGATTTAGATAACAGAGGCAATTTGACAAGCTCTCACTAGTGCTTTTCTTCATATGTATTTCTCTTATCTTGGGCCTCATAACCTTTTTTCATTCACTCCTGAATGCTGAAACCCAGCGTGCAGAAACAACTTATTTGGTGTTCTCAAAGTTTGATTGGTGAGTAGAGAACTTTCTGCTCAAGGCTTTACTCCCCGAGGTCGCATCTCCTCAGGATCAGTTTTACTAAATCTGACTCATTGCAGTGAAGTGCAGCTTCTAATTCTCGGTTTATGTAAAGAAAAGTCATCTAGGGCTGGTAAAACAGAGAGGCCCATGCACACTTAGAGCCTGATGCCAACCCCCAGAACCCACACTGAAAGGAAAGAACTGATTCCTGAATGGTCCTTTGATTTTCTCATGTATACTGTGCTATGCCAGCAATTAAGTACACACACACACACACACACACACACACAAATAGAAACTTAAAAATAACACTAAGGATGTTTGGAAAAGTCATACGTAATCATTATTTTTATTTGTCCAAAAATTAATCACATATAATACATATAAGTGTGTGTGTGTGTGTGTGTGTGTGTGTGTGTGTAGTGTGTGTGTGTGTACATATACATGTAGAGTTTAAGTAAAGGTAAGCAACTTGAGCTTGACAATACTCTGCCAAGAGCCAGAGACTATCTGATAAAAAAACCCAGTTCCAGAAATAAGAAAGTCGGTTTTGAACTGTTAGTCAGAGCAGTCCAAAGGCTCTCCACACCTTATAGGATACTGCTGTTGTTCATAGATACTACCTAGAGATTGAAGGTAAATCTCTGTTGCTGAGGACACATGCATTTTGAACTCAGAACTCACAGAATCCAAGACAGACCTGGCCCTGAAAGGCCCCTCCCTGAGGAATAACTTGTAAAGCCCCAGAAAGTATTGTGCAAACTGGTGAGACAGGAAAACAACCAATAGTTCTCAGCTGTGAAGTCCATGACCTGCAACAAAGACCAACATGACAAGGCATCCCTGAAGCCACAACACTGGTACACATATTTTGGCAGTAAACAACAGCGATCTAACTGGACTTACTCTCTATGAATAGTAAGGTCATAAATAGTAGAGGAGAGTCTATTCCTATTTTTGCTTTACTAAACCAGCACAATTTCTAATTTTATTCTGTGTTCCCTTGTGCCTACAGATTACTGTAGTTTCCAACTAACTGCCCTTTGCAAAGGATAGACTGTTATAGAAAACCACTACAGGGCAAGCTGAAGAGAATGACTGATCATGGGATCCCAGTCCCAATAGATACATCTATAACACAACCCCTGCACCTATGGCTCAGGGAATATCTTGAAAGAAAGAGCTGAAAGACTGAAGAAGCCAGGGGACCAGATATTCCCCTGTGAAACTTAGTCTCCTAGGAATGACAGAAAAGCTTTTACTCATACTACCTCAACAATATGGCTGCCCAAATAAAATCTGAACAAGAACATCACCAATAGACACGCAAATGTGGGAGGGAGAAATCTTATGGAGATGTAACCTTAGACAAAGAGTTACAAGGGAATGCTGAAAGCAGAAATGGTACAGACCTAAGGGAGGGGCCCATGCATTGTTTATCTAACACCAGGTGATAGGTCCTGAAATCATACATATGCAAGCAACACTGAACAGTCTTAGCAGGTTATAGTTATGTGTGTGTGTGTGTGTGTGTGTGTGTGTGTGCACACGTGTATGTGTGAGCATGTGTGTGTGTGTATGTGTGTGTGTGTGTGTATGTGTGTATATATAAGTGTAACAGTGGCAAAAAGAGGCCAGAAATGTGTGAAGGAAAGTGGTAGTAGAGTGTATTTGGGGTGTGCATGCGATGAGTTGGAGGAAGGAAAGTGGGGAAATGATATATCACATTTTAATACTTTTTTAATAAAAATAAATGAATGCATGAACAAAAATAATGTATCTGAACTTGAATGTAGACAGGCAAAGGCAAGGAAGGGCAGAGTAGCCTCCAATGACATTTTTTTAAGATAGCTCTTCCCAGGAGTTCCTGAATTCTTCCAGAAATGATGTCTAGGTTTGCCTCTGCTGATCACATCCTCATTATAGGCCAAGTGTGGTGAAGCTATATGGCGAACTGCAGACCTTATTTGTCCAGCAAAACGAATCCCAGAAGTTATAATTATATTGCTTTTATAATTATACTCCTTTTTATAAGTTTTCTGGCAATTCTATTATGACATTTTAAAAAATTGCTAACATTTATTAGTCATAAAAACAACAGGATCACTGTGACATTTTTGCACAAACATGTATGTGTACATAAGAAGTACTTTGATAGTATTAATTTCCTTCTCACTCCCCTGTTTATCCCCCTACTCTTCCCAAAGGCATCCTTTTCTTTCATGTCTTTAAAAAAGTCTATGTTCCAACCAATGTGCAAAACCAGGAACATTCTCTTCACCTGTAAATATATGCCCAATTCCTATAATGCTCTTAGAATCAACTTTAAACTCTTTCCAGTTGTGTCATTAGTGACTTTTGTATACAGTACTAATTTCACAATAATGGTATATGTGCTCACATAGTATTTGAGTGAGAATTATATTTTTTTAATTACACTTAATCATGTCCCTGGGCAGGATCCAACAGGTTTTATAATGCTGGGGAGTCTACTAAGGCTTCATCTCTCTTTCAACTCTGAGTGATGTGCACTTAAGGAGTACCAGGGGATACACACAGGGATGGAATGATTGACATGTAGGTGATCCTAGTAAAGTCTTCAATGCCTGTTGGCAAAAACCTGAAGGGAGATTGTAGATAAAGGATAAAGACACTTCCCGAGAAAACGGAAAAAGCGATGGCTGAAGTATAGAGGAAAGAGGCAGTGCTGCTGTAGGAAAGAAAACACTATGGACTGAGCAGCTTAAACAACACCATTTCCCCATCAGTTCTGGAAGAGAGACCAGGATCTGGGCACTGGCACGGTCAGATTCAGGAAGGATTGCCTGCTGAGTTCCAGCTTTTCCACTCATAATTGTATCCCCAGGGGTAGAGAGAGCAGGAAAATTGCCTGACAACCTATACCCAAGGGCCCCCATTCCAATCAGAAGGGTCCTACCCTTGGGGTTCGAATGTGATCTGTCTTTTAGAGAGTTGTGTGTTTGAACACTTCATCCCAGATAGTGATGCTGGGGGAAGCTACCGAACCTTTGTGACGTGAGGTCTGGCTGGAGGGGGCAAGTAAGTGGCTCTCTAGTGTGGACTTGGAATTCTCCCTGGACTACAGAGATATGAGAAGTTCCAGCTACGAGCTCCCATTGCTGTGAACTCCAATGTCCTTCCCTTGCCATAAGAGACCCTACCCGCTTAAGTAACGGGTCAAAAGAACAGCCTGCGTCCCATGAGTAGCTTTTTGTTAGGTATTTGGTCAGGGCACAAAAAAAAAAGTTACTACTACAACCCTCCGTACCTCATCACTGCTCAAAGGCCCCAGACCCTCAGACTGGCTCACTGACAAGATTTCAATGTGCAACACAAACATCCCATGACTACATTACTCTGCAGTGGGCAAGGTCTCAGGGGACTCCACTCTGATGTTTGTTCCTCAGGGTGAAGACAGTTTCCTCATGTTTTAAAGATAGAGTTGCACTTTTGAGATAATTCTGTATATGTCTTACGTAACACAAATATAGAAGATCTAATCCTTCTACTTACTTGGTTAATGGGTTTAAAGATCACGCTTTCAGTACCCCAGGACAATTACAAAAGGCATTAACCCTCACACTTCCAGTGAGCACTGGCATGTAGCATTTTGTATCTGATGTTCACCAAGGCCCAGATATGTCTGCACTCTGGCCTGGAGTGGACTTCACTTCCTTCACACCGTGCTGGAAGCTGACCATTAGACTCAGTCTGATATATTTCCCTGAAGAAAGTAGAAGTCTCTCTACCAGATGGAGAAGAATTCTCCCAGAGCAGAGTAGACTTCCATGGGCGCTATGCCCATAGCTTCTCCCACTTACAATTCTCAGGACTCAGGGACAGTGATACTGGAGTCACCATCGATTGATGGAACATCTGTATGCCCACTTCCACTGGGGTTTCAATCCACCAAATTACCAAAGTAGAGAATTCAAGAGCATTCTTCACTTTTCAAGTTTCCCAAATACCTTCCCTACAAAAAAAAAAAAAACCAAGAAAGAAAATAGAAAGAAGGGAAAAGAAAACCAACATAATGGCTCTTGGACATCTATAAGTTGGAGGCAGCTAACTACATTGGCCTCCATGCCTGGGGCAGAGTTTCAACCTCAAACAACTTTATTTAAACAATTTCTTACTTAACATGTTTTGCTCAGTGCTTCAAATCCAATCACTCTCTGTGTTACAGGGCAGAACTGCTACAGGACAGAAAAGAACAACACAACCTGTTTTTATTTTAATATCTTCCGGGTCCCTCGGCACTGCCATCATTTGGGTTGTCAGCCCTTCACTGCCCGAGGTGGCTTCCCGCTCTCTGCAGACTGTCAGCCTCTCCACTAATGGCACTGTTCGGGCGAGGGGGAAATGCAATTTTCCACTCCATTACAAGCACTGTGTAAAAGGACCTCTTTTCCTCACTGCACACAGATAAGGACCTAATGAAATTCCATTCACTAAGTATTCCAATAGCCAACTCCACTCCAAATACAGGCGTTCTAAGCGCCTGCCAGGTCCTCCACTCCAGAAGCAATTGTCGCTGAATATGCCCGGATTGGATGGCGTCAAGATGAAAAACTGTGGCTTAGACATACAGAAGGGAGGTCACAAAGACGGCAGCAGATCCATGTTTGGGAAACTTCCTTCTATCGGTCAAGCCCGCACAGCACTTCTGCGGCCTCTAGTAGAAGCTTGAAACTCTCACATTGGGAAAGGGCTACTCGAGACTACCAAGCACCCATCTTGGATTCTAGCATACTAGAGAAACAGTTGCCAAAACATGAGGCGGGAGGAAACACTCAGTAGGCTTCTTGTTTTGTTTGAAACAGGGCGTCTTTGTAGCCTAGGCTGTCCCCCAAAGATGCTGCCTGTCTGAGGATGACCTTGAACTATTGATCTTCCTTTCTATTATCTCCCAGAAGCTGGAATTACTGGAATGAGCATCACCTACCTGCTCAGTTCTCTGCCGGAGGACTTGGAGGTGGAACCAGAGGCCTTATTCATATCAGAAAAAGACTGCCAACGGAGGTGAACCCCAGCCTCACAGCGTGCTGATTAATATGAGAAGTGAAAACAGACTAAGCTTTCATGAGTGCAAAACTTGTGTAACACTGTAGGTGGAAACTGTGAAAAAGGATGAAATGACTGGTCCTTATTTCAGTCTCTTCCTTTCCTAGCAGTTTCCCTCTCCCAGTGTGTGGGGAAGCAATAGAGAATTAGTACAGCACACTTCCTTTCTTTCTTCTTACTTAGAGTCCCTGTTCTTATGGCACTCGGGGAGTTTCCTTGGTTGTATGCCCTCCTTGTCACTAATGTCATCTATCTAGCAGCTCACAACTTACCTTTCACACCAAAGCTCACCACCCTCATCCCCATGCCCTTTGGCTTCTGTAATCACCAAGTAACCCAAGTCACGTGAGAAGTCTTGGTTCTGCTCTACACTGACAACGAAGCAAGGTGTTGGTCCTGCGGACATAACGTCAGAGATCTGACTGTCAATGCTGAATTTGAAAATGTAACTGCTGAATTTATCAAGTCATGGGCTGCAATTCACTGGACATAAAGCCTGCCCATGAAATCTCTTCAATTTTCTTTCAAAGATGCTCTTATAGACGACTTATGCCATGAAATATCCTTATACCATGTGTATGTATGTATATGTATATGTATATATATATATATATATATATATATATATACACACACATATATATACATATATATATGCACAATATAGACAAATACACACATCAACAAATATCGTTTATTTATTGCATCATAATTGGTTTAAATTTGTTCCTCTTATAATTCTCATCTTTAGTTGCTCTTTCACAGGCAAAAATTTTGAGGGTATGTGGCATGACTCTAGTTGTAATATTTTAAGAAACAAACTATTGATGCCTGCTACTCTATCTCATCTCCATTAAAAATATACATAACAATTTGTTCATCTACTAACTGCTAGGCCTTTGGGTTATTTTTAGTTTTTATATGAAAAAAAAACTAAGGATACAAAAACCTCATATCCAGTTATTCCTAGACATCTCTCTTACTGCATCAGCAAAACTACAGGGCCATGAGTTAATTTAGAGCAACAACTGTGCAAAATACTTTCTGTAAGACTACATCTTCTGATAAACCAACCTTTTAAAAAGACAGTTCTGCATATTTAAAACATTTTATTGTGTTTTCTTTGCATTATCCTCATCATTAGTAATGTTCAGTATGTCTCTTTATGAAGTAATTAGACATAAAGATTCCCCTCTCTGTACAATGTCTATCTCTTAAGTTTCTCCCTGAATTGTCTATGGTTTGTCAATTGGCTTATAAGAGTTCATTTTATACTCTGAATACTTATCCATTATCCAATATGCATGCTATCTCCTCCAAGTTTTCTGAGGTGTCTTTTAATAAACAAATGTCTTCATTTCAATTGAACAGTTTTAACCATTTCTTTTTTTTATGGTCAACACATGCTGTGTCTTTACAAGGATCTTTGTTCCTCCCTCATACAATTTGTATCTAATGTATGTCATTCTCTGTGTTTTATTCAAGCCCTACATTTCTAAGAATACATAGAGCTTTCTACTGTGCTATTTCTGGTTTCCAAGGAACTGGACAGTCCATGATGTGTATACAGCACACTTTACTCAATGGATTGGTTCCCCCTTATGCTTATTTAACACAGCCAGAAACTTTAGACAAACTCACAACAACAACCTTTCAATTTTCCTCTCCTCAGAACAAAGTAGTGAAATAGAACCAAGACATGGATAACTTCTGAGGTAGAAGATAAATGACAACCACTGCGTCCTTTTCAGAAGTCAAGTGCTGTCACACACCCTAAAAGAGGCAGCTTTGGATTACCCATTGCTGTGACAGATGCATACATTGTTCTTTAGGAGAGAGAATCTATGACTTACCAGAAATCTTGACAAATAAATTTCATCTTCTGTGCCAACACCTGCCTCTTGATAAAGGCTATCTTGAGAGCCCCGGTGAAGGGATTCTGATGCTGTTAGAGTTCTAAAGAAGGGCTGTGATCAATTAGCAATGTCTGCCGGGGGCTTTGGAATGGAGGTACAAAGGCCTTGCATTTGTCATCCTAGGAAGAACAAGGTTCACCTTCTTTCATTTCAGACAAACTTTATTATCATGGCACAGCACCGGAAGAGCCAGGCCTATAGCTCTTCGACGCACTGGCTAAAACAAAGTCATTTTCTCCCTAAACACCCTGGCTCATGACAAGAAGATGTGCAAAGCAGCAACTTCTGTGGTATGGTGGAGAAAGGAGAGCTACAGCTCAGGTCCACCTCACTGAGTGGTACCAACAGGTATCATAATTTTTCATCTGACATATTCACCAAGCCAGTTTACCTGTGAGGTGATTTTGCAGATGTAGTATTCTGTGAAAAAGCAGCTGCCAAGAAACTGACTTTCTTCTGAAGCTCCAGCCCTATTAGTTATGCAGCAGGTGGGTCCCTTTAATGCAGGTAGAATTGGCAGAGAGTTCTGCTGTCCCCAGCCCTCCACTTGCTCACCAACAAGAGCAGAAAATGAACACTCCAAGCCACTGGGTAGAGCTCCTGAGACAACTCAACTGACCCACCAGTCACTGGGTTTCCTTTGCCTCTCTGTTCTATGCGTTTATTCGATGACATTTCACGTGGGATGGGACATGAGATAAAGCATGCCTTTACCCATAGCCATCCCACCAGAATTCCTCAAGAGTTCAGTATCACTGACAGACAAAACAGCTAGTGAGCCGTTTTTGATGTGACATCCCAATTGGTACACAGTGGCCCTTGGCTGGCATAGACTAGCTGGAGTTATTTGCTTGCAAGGCTCCGTTTACATTTGGTCTTAGTGAGTTCTTACAGTAGAAGCACAGATGTTTAGTGCTAGGAAGGTTGTGTAGGAGCCTTGTACGGGTGCCCTGTAACCAAGCCCTTCTCTTTTCTAAGGAGGTACCTCTGTGGCATTTTACCAATGAACTCTGCTTTCCTAATTCCTAACAGTAGCCCATGTGTTTCATTTTTCTGAATTTCATGGCCCAGGCTGAAAGTTTCTGAAGAATTGTGCTTTGGAGCATTTATTAAAAAACTCACGAGAGACATACCAATCCTCTCTACCTCCTTGGGATCATGATGTAACATATAATCCAAGCAGCTGGAATCCAGGCCCTGATCCAGGTAAGTGTTAGTGCCCCTAACTTTGCGTGACCTCGAAAGGCAATTCCCTGTAGTACGGTTTTAATTTTTAAAAATTGTCCCACTTAGGGCACCTTTATGTTTTAAAAGCATTACCATTAGCAGGTTACTTCAAATTGTTCCTGTCAGCTAGAGCTGGGGGTAGCTCTGATGATGTTCCCCCAGTGAATAATAATTTGTTTCAAATTTTAAAGGACAAAACTCATTCTTGGCAACCTCCTGGAGGGAGAAGAACTATTTCCAGTGCTCTTTAATACATCTTGAAATAATTTATGAAACTTTGCGAATATATTATTTCAGGAATGTGCGTTTGCAGTCAAACAAAGAATAAGTATTCATTGCTAAGGGAGGCCTTTGAAAGGACATTATCTTTCCTTTCACAGGTGACGGCTCAAAGAAACAGCGTCTCAGAGGCACTTTCCTGTTAAAAACCTCTACTTAGGAAATGAAAGCTAATTTGATTAGAAAAGATGTTTAATTAACCACCCAGTCTATAACTTTGCCATTGAGCAGAAATCTCGACGTCATGTGTTTGAATTTGAGAAGATTACAACTAATAGAGATAATTAGTTCTCCTTCTAAGTGATACAAGTTATTATTTTATTATATGGATACAACCAAGGTCTTGGGCAAAATCCAAAGGCAGTATCTCCCATTCACATTCAACATGGGTATGGTGTGGGACTCACTGGTGCTATGTACAATCTTGATGACCATTGACCGAGAGATATCTCCATAGTAATGGCTGGTAGTAGAGATGTACAATAAGTCTGAAAATGACCCAGCCACAAAATTGAGCACCTTGGTGGCTGTACCTAAAGATCTCCAGTGAATGAAGAATTCCTGAATGTTTTCACATTTTATGTGTTAAGTTTAGAGTGTGCTTGAGGGTTGAGATGAAAAGCAGAGCCCAGCTCAGAAAATTGTGACCCATCTTGATGCATCATGAAGGGGAGTAGAGGCTCTCAGAACCACAACCACGG
Source organism: Mus pahari (assembly GCF_900095145.1). NCBI lineage: Eukaryota > Metazoa > Chordata > Mammalia > Rodentia > Muridae > Mus > Mus pahari. Next base: position 14,360,888 of record NC_034597.1, on the reverse strand, counting down.
AATAAAGAAGTTGGAGACTCAGTAATGGTACCCTGACTGGTTTGAATTCATAGACATTGTTTCCTGTCTTAGTTAGGGTTTTGCTTCTGTGAACAGAACACCATGTCCAAGGCAACTCTTATAAGGACAATATTTAATTGGGACTGGCTTGCAGGTTTGGAGGTTCAGTCCATTATTATCAAGGCAGGAGCATGATGTAGGAGGAGCTAACAATTCTACATCTTTGTTCTGAAGTCAAACAGGTGAAGACTGGCTTCCAGTGAGCTAGGATGAGTGTCTTAAAGTCCATGCCCACAATGACACATTTCCTCCAACAAGGCCACCTCTCCTAATAGTGCCACTCCCTGGGCTGAGCATATTCAAATCATCACATCTCCCCAGCCCAAAACTCACAGCTCCACTAAGATCAATTACAAGGTCTAAACTACTTTCACATACAATTCTCAATCTTATATTGTGAGCATACTCCTTAGAACAAGATCCCTAAGTCTAGCTTCAGGATTCCTAAAATATTCTAACCAGGTTATTCTCAATGCTAATTTAAGTTTCTACAAATGGCTAACAAATTATATACATTCACCTGCAATACTAATGAAAACATGAACCTTTGCTGGGCTTTGGCTGACATTATCATTAGTCCAGTGTGAACACCCTCCTGTCTCAATCTTGTTACAAGGTATACTTAGCGATACCCATATTTTATTTGGGGTATGAATTATTATTTAGTAAATGTACATTGACAGGTACATTTTCTCCAAAATTAAAAAGGAGGTCTGTGTATAAGGACAATGACATAAAAGGAGCTTTGGGTGTGAAAAATAGAGCTATCAGTTTGATGCTTTCTAATTTTCTGTAGTAAATTCTCTTCTTCTCCAATTCTCACTGTATTTAATAGCTGGTCTTTTTAATATTATTCTACACTGGGTTTTCGTGTGTGATTATAATGTCTTGTGCCAAAAGAAGAGAAAGAAATGAAAAAAGAAAAGGAAAAGGAAAAGGGAAAG
>NC_034597.1:14312396-14359714 GCF_900095145.1 Mus pahari | reverse complement strand
AGAGGAGAGGAGAGGAGAGGAGAGGAAAGGAAAGGAAAGGAAAGGAAAGGAAAGGAAAGGAAAGGAAAGGAAAGGAAAGGAAAGGAAAGGAAAAGGGAAAGGAAAGGAAAAGGAAAGGAAAGGGGAAAAACCTTGGTTGGGAAGAAACTAAACGGATATTACTTGCATATCTCCATTCTGGCATAGTTTATTAGAAATAATCATCTTTATCTATTGGTTAATGGATGTGGGCCATCTTTCCTTTTGCTAACCTTTGAGGTCTGTGACAATAAGAACTTTCTGTTTCTGCTACAAGACCATAAAACCAGCAAGCATTTCCTTCCTTAGCATCAGCTCCCTTTCGGGGTTCATGATGGAGAAGGGATAGCATCACTGTCTTGGGGATTGACCCAGAAGCCCTGTATGGGAAGCTCTAGTGGTGATCTACTAGACCAGGAAGATGAGCAGAGAACAGCAAAAGTATTTATGGGGCTGGGAAGATATTTAGCTTAACAAAGAGACCCGGGTAAGAAGGTGACTCAGAGAACCAATCCACGCCAACAGCAAAACTGAACGAATTGCCGTATGCAGTAAATACTGCATTGCCACATCAGATGGATGGATCGTGAAGGTTTCCTCTGGTGATGTTAAAATGACACTCCCAAGAAATGTCAGTTCTGTCCATGGTCTGTCCAGCCAAGCCTAAAATCCTATCTTGTACAAGTCATTCTGATGACAGTTTTGTTTCTGCTCAGCAAACTATTAAGTCAAAGATATTTAAAAAAAAAAATACAGTTATTGATGAGAGTAGTTTGGGCAACCGAATTCTCCCTAGCAATAGATGGACTGATTTTTATGCGGTTAACTCTTGTCAAATTCAAATATGCATGTGTTTTGAGGTTTGTGTGTTCAGTCTAAGGTGGGGGGTGCACCTGCAGAGATGGCTGGAACCCTCTTCACCCCAGAACCCCATCAGGAAAATCTATAGCCGAAAGGTGAAACTGGTTAGATGCTGAGGACCATGGGGATTTGGAAACAAGTAAGTTTCTCTGACGAGTTTAGGGCTGGGAAGGCTTCACAGAGGAGGTAACCCTGACCTAGACTTAGTGAATTGTCTGTGATGTCAGGGGTCATTTCAGAGTAGGAGGAAGGGCATTTCAGTAGAGACTTGGCAAAAGCACAGGAGATGTGACATAAATCCATGGGGAGGGAGGCAAGAATGGAGAGGAACAGTCAAGTCATATAACCTAGAGTCAGAGGGCATTGCTGTAGCTAGGACGTCTGATCAAAGGGTGGAAAACCATAATGCAAAATGGAGAAAGGTGGTGGGCAGGAGGCTGGAGAACATAAAAGCCACTACAGGAGGAACATTCAGACTGCTTTTCAGCAGGTTCTTGGAAAAGAAGACTTAGCTGTGAGGCACATAAGACACACAGGTTTCAAGAGCGTTCTTACTTCTCGTGCCCCGACAAAGGTAACCTACAACAAGGTTCCTCATGGTGGCAGAAAAGAAGAGCAGTTTGAGGGCCATAGTCCTGTGGCTCTTCTCATTGTCCAGGGACAGCAGGAGAAGAATAGGACTAGACACCAGAAGGCCTTCAAAGTAACATGGTAAACCTGATCATTTGTTGTCCTGCGGTCTTCTTGCAGATCCTGACCCACTCCTGGCACCCACACCTCTCATCTTGCAAACAAGTTATTGTTTCTTCTGCCTTGCCTTTTTTCTCTAGACACACTGTTTCATCTCATTGAGGTTAATCAGAAATGAAGCTGACTCCAGTTTACTGAGCACTTACAATGTATATTCCATGTCAAAAGTGGGAGGGGCTGGGGCTCAGCCTCCAGGAACACTGTCAGTCAAGGAGGAAAGGAGTGTGAAGGGCCCAAGGGAGCAAACTGCTGAATTATGGATCTGTGATTTCCCCTACTTTGTATTCAATTCATACTTTTAATTCACATACAGCGATAGCCTAGCTGTGTGGCTGAGGGGGGGTCTGCCTCTTCCCCCACCTCCACCCCCTGCGTGTTGTACTAGCAGGGCTTGAAACCATGGTATAATTAACATAATTAAAGTATTAATAAAGATTGAAGGGGTTGGACACTGTGTGAAATGCTTAATTTTGTGTATCTTTAGCTGATTGAGTGTTTAGGTTTGCATTTCAGCTGCCACCCAAATTATGTGTAATTAAGCCAATGCTTAGCTCTGCCTGTCTCCTCTTACCCTGTGCATGCGGATGGCAGACTGATTTGATTCTGGAGAGAAGGTGGTGGATCTGCCCACTCATTGGTAGCTGTATGTGTTCACACTTTTTATGAATCTCTAGCCTCTTCCCAGTGCTTTCATCCATCAAATTATCTTTTTAGTATGGAAGGAAGAATAGAAAGCTACAGTGAGAAAAAGTCAAAGGCTTATAGTCCATCCATGGCTATGATCCCCTGCCCCAGAGTTCTGCCACCTGTCCATGTATAGGGTAAGTGGCTAATAGGGCTTGGGTCTAAAATACCTGCTTAAGGCTTGTGTGCCTGAACACTTGTTTCTTATCTGATGATGTTGTTTTGAGAAGTTATGCAGCCTTTGGGGTTGTGGCCCAACTAGCAGAAGTGAACCTTCAGCTTTGTAGGTAATATGTGCTTTGATTGATAGTCCAGATATGAGCAAGCTTGGCTCATACCAATAGCTGTGGTTTCCCCCAGCATGACTGGGCTGCAAAATCCTCCTTGCTTCTGTCAGATATTTGGTCAGTGCTGTTAGCAAAGTAACTGACATAGTTTCAAAGTGATATACACGTTGATGCTCAGAAATTACATCAGGTGGCCTGTCAACATTGAAAGTAGCCACAAACACAAGGGGATGAGTTACACATTTTGAAAGTATCCATTCTTTGAGACCAAAATAGAGAGGTTCAAAGAGCTACTAAGAAAAAGTTGAAGAAAAAAATCAGCTCAATGTCATGACATTGAAGGAGTTATCACTCTGGTGATACCTAAAACTGACTGCAAACAATAAAAAGTGCTTACACAAATCAAAAGGCTTTCCTGAGTACAACACACCCATTGACAGGTCATAAGCAGCATGCTCATTCTTGTGTTAGACCTGAAGAAGTAACATCTACATCAATATATGCATTCATCCTTGCCATTATTGAATACACAGAGCCCTTAGGAGAGGGGTAAGGCAACACTGCAGGGCCTAGGACAAAGCCCAAAGACAAATACATATAGTAGCCCTTGTTGGAATGTGGCAGTGATTGTGGCAGATTACACTTCACTAGGAAGACCAGTCTGACTATTATGGCTCTAGCTGTGAGGTCAAGGCCATGACTAAGGAAGTGTTCAGTGGCCCAAAGCATGGTAGTTTTTAGTAGAGAGACTCTGTTGGGCTTACTGGAAAAAAAGGAGAGTATGAGGTGAATTCTGAATTGAACCCCAGTGTGGAAGGCCTCAGACACCAGGATGAATTCTCTACAGTGAAGGTGTTCTGGGGGAAATGAAAAATAGTCAGAAGTAATAGTGCATGCCTGCAATCCTGGCGCTTGGAAATCTGAAGCAGGAGAATAACCTTGAGTCTCACACTAGCCTGGGCTAGATCCTGTCTCAGCAATTAAAACGGGGTGAAGGAGTGGGTGGTGATGCTGATGCTGGTGTACAAAAAACGAACAAGAATGTGGCCTCCTGCTCAGCTTTCTGCATAGTTCTAGCAAATTACCGTGGGCTTAGTGGCTTTAAAGAACAAAAAAATTATGATCTCATAGCTGTAGGCCAAAAGTCCAAGGGGCTCAGCTGGCTGCTCTGCCTGAGGTCTCAGAAGGCTAAAATCAAGGTGTTGGCTGGGCAATGGTCCCACTTGGAGACTCTTGGGAAATGTCTGCTCAAGTGCATCCAGGTTGTTGGCAGAATTGGCTCCTTTGAGCTCCAGGACTGAGATCTGTGTCCTTACCCTCCCAGGAGACTCTCACTTCATCTTTCTTAACTTCCCAGTCCTTATACAATGTCATCCACCATTTCCAGTTTGGGTTTCTTTAGAATGAAACAGGCTTCAAAGAGCTATGAATGTAAACTGTTTATAGATCCCTTTAGATCTGAAGTTCCATTTTTTTTTTTTTTTAGGTTACCTTGCTTGTCTGTCTACACTCATAAATTGCCCACGCAACCTCCTCCTCTCCCTCTTGTCTCTCTCTTTCTTCTTTGCTGAGTAACCATTTCTTTATTAAATCCTCCCAAAGCACTTAACTGGGTGGTCACAAAACTGACAATTTATGTTTACTGGCTTGTGTGTTTAGATCATGGCTGCAAACACTGGGCAAGAGAAACAAACATGAGGAGATTAATTGTATCCCATTGTTAAATTTGGCTTGTAGAGGTCTCCATACTGGACTCTTATTAATGTGCTGCAACCTAACTTCCTATGTACAGTAAATGTAACCCTAACCTAAGAGTATAGTCTCAGAAGTACAGCTAAGTTCCAGCCAGTCACTGCAGCTACACCTCAACCGTTGGTAGCAACTAAACATTTATACTGGATTCAAATAAGACAACTTCAAAACTCTATCCAGTTGGGTTGGCCATGCAGTGTTTTCTGCCCCCAAATAGTTTCTGACCACAGGATCATGAGGGATATTTCAATCTGTGCTGGTTTTGTGAGCAGTCTAACTTGTGGGTCATTCTTTGCCCATTTATACAATTACTGCATTTAATTTGTCATACTTCTCTTATAGTATTGGGGAGAATAGTAAGTATGTGGGCAGATTGGAAGGAAGATTCCTTACTAGGAGAAGAGATATCAGGTCCTTTATCTTATGATGGGATGGAGACTGTAGACACAGTAAGGTGACTCGTTTGTATTGGTTAACGAAAGTTCCCACCCTACATTACACAATGTCTTATGGAGGAGCAGCACACCCTTCTGGCATTGTTTTCTAAATGACTACCCACAGCCACAATACAAAACTAAAGACTTCTTCTGTAAAAACACTTAGCCCAACAGAAGGGTGCCATGCCAGTTAACTAGACACAGTGGAAGGGATAATGACAGGCGGCACCCCTACCCCTTTCCTGGGCCGCAAAGATATAAGATACTCAGGTTAGCTAAGTTTGGTGGCAGCGGCCCTCAATCTTAAAAACAGAGTACCTTAAAGGCTGGTTTGAGCTTGAGAAAGTTAAAATCGACCAGATAGAGGAATCTACTGTGGTCACTTGTAATTATTCTCTTCCCTCTGGTAGAGTGTATCTAATACGGAGCTCGTTCACAGCGAGTGTTTTGATCAATTATGTACAATAGCAGGCTAGCACCTTCCTGGGGTTCCTTGGCTGATTCATTACCCCTGTTGTGGCACAGAACAGAATTTCAAAGCACCAATTAGTAAGTCCGACAGGCTCGAGTTTGAATCTCAGCTCTGCCTGACCACCTTGCTGCGAGCAAATTACTTCACCAACATGAGCTGTGGCTTTCTCCCTATAAGTGGGGATGATGGAACTTCGGTTTACAAAGCTGCTGGAGCAGCAAACAAGATGTATGTAAAGTACCCTGTGTGGAACCTATGACAACATGGCACACTCTTGACAAATGGCCACAGACTCTTCACAGAAACAGGTAGGTTTTGATTTGAGAGGAATGAAGGTTGGTGACCTGGAATATTGTCCAAGCCTCAGTGAAAATCTGGAACAATAAAGGGTTAACATGCTGATTTTTGGCATGAAAAAAGAATGGCCAAGGATATTCTCTACCCATTTGACAATGTCGACATTGACCAGTTCCAGAGGCGCAGAACATCAGGGATCCAAACAGCTGTTACACAGATAGGATAAGCATCCACAAGCGTAAGAACTTCCTGGAACACCTTAACCTATATTCTAAAGTCAGTTCACCTGTGCTATGCAGACTTTCTCTAGTCAGGCTGGTATAGATGATTGACAGTCAGAGACGAGGCTAAAGAGGTGGAAGAACAGAGAAACCTTTTGCTGGGCTCTGTTCCTAGATGTAAAATATCATCGATACAGTCAAGATCCAGGAGGCTAGGAGGATATTTCAGGGTGGAAAGTGCTTGTTGTGAAAGCAAGTCTGAGTTTAGATCCCTAATGTACACACAAAGCAGTAGGTATGGTGGTGCACAAATGTATTCTCTACAATTGGGTGGCAGCTAGAGACGGGTGGATCTTAGACCTTGCTGACCAACCAGTCTTGCTGAAAACACAAGCTCTAGGTTCAGTGAAAGACTGTCTCTAAAACATAAGGTAGGTAACAATGAAAAAATGTATCTGAAGTCAGCCTCTGGCCTCCATGTGTACCTATGTATGCATGTGCATATGCGCACGCGCACACACACATGCACACACTTGAGAGCAGATCCTTATGTATCTTTCAGTCAGCTAGGTGAAGGGAAAAATAATAAACAAACATCTTTCAACATCCCAGTGAAATTATTACATTCTAGAATTTAATACATGTTTGAAATATTTGTAGATATTATGGAAACCATGACCTTGGATTTGGGTTTACCATAGAGATCTCTAAGACTTTACATTTCTGATACACATCTGCAACGGTAATCCTCCAAGCCTATGCTATTTTTTCAGTAGCCAGCAAGGAGACCACAGATTAATGGCCTCCACAAATGATTTTGTGTCCAGAAAACCCATCCTCTCTATCCCATAGAATGTATCTATGGGATATTTAAAACAAAGCATCCATGCCTCTCTGGATACAGGCAATTTGATACCATCTCCTACCCCAACACTCCCAGCAGAAGTAATAACAGGAAACTAACTTTGCATCTTCTCATCTGTCTAGTGGCCTTACGAGCTAGACAGCTCTTCAGACTTTCTCACCCTTGACTTATTTGGAAAGCGGGCAAAGCATCTGACCCAAATTTCTCCACTTCCTGTACCTGAGCCCCGAGGTGAAAGGCCGAACACTCTCATTGAGCAAATCTCTGGATTCCCAGTTTCAGGCAGAAAAACACGCTTCACTTTTATTTTAAGCCCTTAAAGTCAGGGAAACTTTACTTCACATGACTAAACTTGGGATCAAAAAACATTGCCTGGGGTGGATGGTGGGTTTGGTTTAAAAAACTGAATCTACCTCAAAACACAGGATATGTCTCTTTTATATCCGAAGAAGAGAAAAGGGGCTCACTGTCTGGCAGCTTTCTCACTCAAAGATTCATGTGAGATATATTAGTCCATGTCCAATGAACTTTCCCCTAATCCCTGGGGAGAAATACAGCTTTCCAGAACATTCCCAGAAGAAAGTGGTGGGTTCCCCCCCCTTTATAAGTGTTTTCTTAAGATCTTGGACCAATTAACAATAAAAGAGTTTATAGTTGCCATAGTTTCTTTCCCAAAAGTCCTAAGCAAATGATGGTTTATTGTGTATTATGTAGAACATTCATTTGCTAATACTTCCTTGTAATGGTCAACTAAAGTGTTTAATTCTAGGTGGAAACTCCTGAAGATATCAACTTTCCTAATCTGAGAGGATAGCCCATAATATTCATGACTGTTCAAGCCACAAAGCTCATAAAAATCTACAGTGGAAGATGGCTGCTCAATTAAGATTTCTCTAAAGGATAAGTAAAACAGAAAGAAATGGAATCTACTTCTTTCTCATAGGAAAATTAAGTTCCAGAATGGGTCCTTGGTCTATTCCAACCTTGGGAAAGAAATGTCAGATTCTGGGTTTTCGGGAGTATTTTGGAAGAGATACAGAACCCTGAGAACTCTGGTCCTAGAGCTGGGAACTAGTCTTATTCATGTCCCTAATCAGTTCAGATCCATAATCTTTTTGGCCTGACTTTCCCTATTTGTCAGCTTAAAGCTATGTCTTATTTGCACAAAAAAGAAAGATTGAAGAAGTTAAACACAAGCAGCTTTACCAAGGTGTAGAAGAAATGGAGCAAAGGAGAGGGCAGTAGATAAGCACTTGGGGAGAGAAGTGGATGAGGTTATGGCTTAGTGAATGGATGCAACCCAGATGGATGGATGGATTGTGCATGAGTGGAGAGCTGAGCAGTTACATGGATGGAGGAGTTGATGAGCATGTGGATAGATAGCCAGGTAGGTTCATGGACAAATGGGTGCATGAATAATGGGTAGATGGATTCAGGTTCAAGGGCATGGGTGGAACCTGACTAGCCACACAGATTATGAGTTGATAGATGGGGGCTTCAGATATACATGAATGCATGGATACATGAGAACAGGGATTCATGGAGAGATGAGTAGATGGTGTCATGGGAATATTGGAGCAACATAGGTTCATACATAGATAGGAGAATGGGGAAGTAAATAAACAGGTGGTATAAAGATGATAGATAGATAGATAGATAGATAGATAGATAGATAGATAGATAGATAGATAGAGACACATAGATGAATGGCTGGATAGATAAACAAATAGCTGAATAACAAATAAATGGGTGCACAGACAGATATAGCACTATCTCTATCAGGCATGTATTTGTATTGTTTTGTGTTTTTAAAAGGGTCTCCTGTAATAATTTCAATATTTCATACTTCTCTACACCACTGAATCCTAAGCTTAAAATAAAAAAAAATTAAACCTCAACCTTACTCACTTGTAGGCTTTTCTGAGAGACAAACTTTAGAAGCAGTCAGTCCATTCTTCTTATTTTACAAGTGAGGAAACAGGCTGGAAAGAGGATGCGTGCATTCAAGCAGAGCTAGAGAAGACCTCCTAAGTTACCATCACTTCCTGGCACACTCACACACTCACCCGCTCTTAGAGGCATTTTCCTTTGCTTCTACAACCCCCATGCTGAGCTGAGTTTTTTAGAAAAGCAAACCCAAGGAATACCATTTCCCAAAGAGTAGTTCTTTCCCAGGGACAGGAAAATTCAGAGGTGTGTTTCCAATTAGTCAGGGAAAGAACTGTGCCTGTGAGTGCCCTGTCATTTATTGTTGCAAAGCTGGCGATTTCTCCCCAGAGCAGGGGACCGGTACAACTGTCATCACCCTTATGCTATTTGCACTGAAAGAAGTCACATGTGTCTCAGCGATGTGAAGTCCTGTCTTTCATCTGTTTGGGAATTTTCATCCAGTGTCTGCTCCTTCTGCCAGCCTCCACATCATTAAGTGTGTCTTCCATGAGCTGAACTTTCATGCACAGTAATAGGTTTTACAAAGAGAGCAGCCATTAAAGCTGATTTTAGTTTGCCTTCACTCTTAGCCCCTTTTCTAAGGCATGCCTGATCTCCACATAACTTACCCAGGGCACAAAAGACTCTTCTTTATATTGGTGAGCAAACCTGAGACTGCTTCATTAAAATGCCTTCCCAAACACAAAACTCCAGTGTCCAGAGTCCACAAAGATGCACGCATTTCTATGCTGTCAAGGGGAACTTGTGTTGCCACCATTAAAAAAGTCAGAAAAGCCCTGACTAAGGATAATCGTTCAACTCATTAATGCTAAGAAGTCCCCCCACCCCACCCCACCCCACTCCACCCCCGTGGGAGGTCTACTGGGTAGCAACACTGCAGAAAGTCAGGGCTTTGTCAAGTGCAAAGTTTCAGGGGGTAGTAAGAGTTCAGAGGGACTCACAAAAAGAAAGTGCTCCCTATGAAGAAGTGCTTCCTGGGTCATGGCAGAATGAGAATGTCATTGAAAAGTTTGGAAGGAGAAGGCTATTTGGGGTAAAGCTTCTGTGGTCACAACCCCAGCCTGCTCGGATCTCCCTGTGCCTGGGTCCCTCCACTGTTCTTTCTCAGACTGACTTTTTGCTTGTGCCTGGCATTTTTCTGGGCTACCATGACAATAGCAAAAAGTCACAAGTCAAAAACTGAAGAGTGTCCACTGGGGCCTGCTCTCTGCTGCTCTTGAGCTCTGCAGCTGCCAGGCGAACTAGATCAAGGCCAGCCTGTTACAAGGTGAAAGTTTAGAGCAAGCAAGTTTCTTTTCATCCATACCATCCCAGGGGGCCCAGCTGAAATGAAAGACCATGATGGAGACCCACCAAGAAGAATGGAGGTTGCTATGGATCCAAAGAACTGAAGAGCTAGGTTCAAGCCAACTCTGGTTAGTCTGTACATCTGGGAGTTTAACCAATATTTGAAGCTATAAGGCCCTGATATAGGATGAGGATTTGTTATACAACAAAGGCTAATAGTTTTAGCTTGCCTAAAGCTGTAACCTAGAAGAAATTCGTCCTCTTTACGTAACTCATCAGCTCATTCCTAAAGGCTTGGACTTAGTTTTAGACAAAAGATATTTGCCACTAAGACCATAGCATCCTCAACATATCAAGGAAGAGGATCAGATGAAGAACCCCTACATTAGGTGCTTTGACTGGCCCCAAGAATGTCTAGGATAGTTGTAGCCAGAGAAGCCAGCTCAGCTAGAGATAGCCTAGCTATTGGCCAATAGATTTGGAGAGGGAATAGAATATGATGTGAAGCTAGCTCTGGTATGTGTGAATTCTGGGAACTTACAAGTCACTTTTGTCTCTGTCACTGTATTTTTAACTGTAATTCAGACACCTAAGTTTGCTTAACACTCAAGTCTAATGAGATATAAATACACACACACACACACACACACACACACACACACAAAATCGTACATGTCAAAGTGGCCTATCATAAGTAGCTATAGAATATCAAGTGTTATTTTTATGACAAAGTTGATTTGGAACAAGACTGCTGCTACTCAGATGTGCAGCACAGTCTCCATGTGGGTCCTGTAACCATTTGAGTGGGGACTGACTCTGACTCTATTGCTTTGGGTCCTCTTCCCCTAACTGGGCTGTCTTATCTGACATCAGTGGGAGACGTGTCTATTCCAGCTGCTACTTGATGTGTCAGGACGGTCTGGTACTCATAGGGAGGCCTTCTCCTATATCAGAGGGGAAAGGGAGGGAGGAATGGGGGAGGCGGTCTGAGGGTGGAACTGGAAGGACAGGAAGGAGTGGAGGCTGCAATCAAGATGTAAAGTGAATAAGCAAATAAGTAAATAAATAGGCAAAAAGACTGTTGCTCCTGGCAACAGACTTAGGAAATAAGATTAGACATATTGCTGTTTCCATATATCCACACCTGTATGATATCCTATCCTGGTCTTCTCCTGGGCAAGTTATAAAATATCAACCTACTAGAGAAATGAATGCCATCAGCATTCAAAGGTCTAGAGGCTTCATGGGCTTTGTGTCTTGATTGTTTTCTTTTGAGGCAACAGGCTCATTGTACCTCAAGAAAGCCTGAAATTTGCTAGAATACTGAAAATGACCTCTAACTCTAGATCATTCTGCCTCTTCCTCCCAAGTTCTAGGATTACTGAAGTGTACCGTGTTAAAGGCTGGTGGAGCTTTGGTATTCCTAAACCATATTCCAAAGCAAGGAAAGACGAGAAAGAGGAGAAGGCATGCCCTTAAGAAATTCTACTGTCAATTGTTTAGTAACTATAATGAACAGCTTCCTAATGGAGCTATCATTAGTTCTCAGTCACGCTTAGTGACACATGCCAGTGACCTTTGGACTCAAGAGATCAAACTAGGGGGAATGAGAAGTTTGAGGCTAACCTGGGCTACATAGTGAGATTCTGTCTCAAAATAGAAAACAAATGAAGACAGTGCTTTAGCAGAGCATAAGTTTACCAAGTACTTTACCTGGCTACTCTGTCACACTGACCTTGTAAAACCCTGAGATCTTGAAATAAAATTCACCCATGGAGACATGTTCACACACACTGAAAGGCAATATTCCTTCAGAGTTCAAACTGTCTTCTGATCATTTTGCCTATGTCTATAGTGGCTGTGGCTGCTGCCTCTCAAAGAATGCATCATAGGTAGGTTAACATTTCTGATTTGGAAAAGAAAACAAAGCAAAGAAGTATTCTCCTGGTTTGACTGTCTCTTCCAAAACTCATGCTGAAATTACAATTGGCACTGGCTTAGTATCAAAAATGGAGCCTTAAAGAGGCATTTAGAGAGTACTAATGCTGTTAGCACTGGAGTTGGTTAGGTACATCAGAGATGGGTTTCTTATCAATCAAGGTCATGCACTTAACAATTTCTATATTGCTGTTATTCTCTTGGACTTTTCAGTTTCCAGTTCTGTGAACCAAATAGATACGTTCTTTAACAAGCCTACATGTAAGTGTGTTAGTGAGTGTCCTTGTGTCCTTGCATCTATGCTCAAGTATATGAATGTGCATGGAGGTTGGAAGCCAGAGGACAACTGTGGGTGCCATGCCCAGGAGTGCTGTCTATCTCCTATGAGATGGGGTCTTTTATTGGCTTGAAATTCTCCAGTTAAGCTAGACTGGCTCCCCAGTGAGTCCAAGTGATCTTTCTATTTATTCTCCCCCATCAATGGAGTTACAGGCATATGTCATCATGACCAGCTTTTATGAGAATTCTGGGTATCAAATTCAGGTTACCATCCTTGCAAAGTAAGCATTGTACCAAGCTATCAAGCTACCAAGCAAGCTATCACTTGATACTAGGTCTGTTATGTATATGTCACCTAGAAGAATCTATCTGTCTAGTTTTTCTGACAAAGCAAAAGTATGGACTAAGGCACAGTGTGAATTACCTTTAAAAGTATTTATACTACTCTCCACTAGGTGTATTCTTGCTACCAGTTTAGGGAGCACTAGAATGTTCTCTGGGCAAACTGACTTTAGAGTCTGTGTTCTATTTCTGAGAAATACAAAATCCATGTATCTTACTTCAAAAGGATTCTAATTTCTGAATGTTTTTCAAGCATCCTTGAGACCACAAGGGTTAATGACCTGGTAAAAATAGGTCCACTATCATAGAATATGGTAGAATGCTAGTTTCCAGAATATGAAGTCTTAATGAAAAATTCCATATGAGAAATAGCTATTGCATTTGTAGCTTATATGTGCAGGCATACATAAACAACACATACCCTGTGCCCCAGTCAGTTTACTAGATAACCTGTCTAGATTTATTTTATTTTGGCTGCAAATGAAGATATTCCTCTTCCGATTCAATAAAAAAGCACAACAGAGCCGTAAATACAGAGACGAATGTAAGAATTCAACCGTTTGATTGCATTAATTCAAAGAACTGATTAAAGAGTCTTGATACAATGGTGGAAATCGCCTTGATTTATTAAGCTACATCATCCATGAAATCTGCACAGAGTGGGGGAAAAAATTAAAGCTGTCACTTTAAAGAAATACACTCCACAATAAAGGGAATGAGGCCAAGGAACACCTAGGGTAATTTATAAACATATGCATAATCTGGAAAATCACTCTCACACTGGTATTTCATTCCTGCAAGTCTATGATCAGAGACGGCTCCTCACCTCACTACAGCCTCCAGGTTTCAACTGGGGGGTGGGGTGGGGGGGGGAAGAATACTGCTATATGTTATCATCCCTCAACCTGGAACAGGTGCATCTCAGGTCTGTGCATTAGAAGCCCAGCTCAGCCACTAAGCCAACTATTGGGGTTCTGCTTCATGACATCCTGGTGCTCAACTATCTCTCTCCTGCCATGGGGGCAGGGCTATGTTTGTGACAACCAATGGCTTCTAACATCTGATATGTGTATACAGAAGCAATCCTTGTTTAAAACATGCCCATGGTGGATATACTCTCCTTCCTCAAAGTGTGATATGCTGGTCTTCTCCATTTGCACCTCCTAGGAATTTATTAGAAATGGAGAAGCTGGCCCCCATGCCAGAGCTCCAAGTTTTCAGGTCTTAACAATACAGCAAGGTGATTTTGTGAGTGATAACCTCTGAGCAGCATTACCTTTGGTTTCAACAATGTTTAGTTCTAGAAGCAATGGAACTGTTGGGTGATAGGTAATCAGGAGAGCAAGAAGCTGGATATCTTGGCTAGTTAGATGGCTCGGTGGACAAATATGCTTTCTGCACAAGCCCAGCAACCAAGTTCCCTGGAACCCAGGTAAACGCAGACAGAGTCAACTTCATGTATCACCTTGTCCCTTTACCTATGTACCTACCTACCTACCTATCTACACACACACACACACACACACACACACACACACACACACACCATGCAATCATAACACAATAATAAAAATGTCTTTTTAAGACAATAAAAAGTCTTAAGCTGGTCAATGGTGGTGCATGCCTTTAATCCCATCACTTGGGAGGCAGAGGCAGGGGGATTTCTGAGTTCAAGGCCAGCCTGGTCTACATAATGAGTTCCANGACAGNCAGGACTACACAGAGAAACCCTGTCTTGAAAAACAAAACAACAACAAAAAGCAAAACAAAAACAAAAAACAAAACACAAAAAATAAAAACAAAATGTCTTAAAAAAATGTAAGTCATAAAAAAATATATGACTGACTGGAGGGTCTAGAAAGCTTCACCAGAAGAAAATTGATTCTCCTAACGTCTCCCAAAACTTTTCAAAGCCAGCTGTATCAGAAGACAAAGATCCACTTCATGAGTATCGAAGAGAAGGGCTGGGTAATTTAAATACCAAGTTACTCAACTGGTACTTGTGGAATTTTCAGCTGAGTAATTCTTAGATGAGAGGTGACTCTGACACTTGAGCATTGTGGGCTACTTAATATCACCATACCTTTAATTCACAAGATGATGATGTTGGCATCCCCCCAAAGATAAAAATCAATAAGGGTCTCCAGATATTACTCACTATCCCCAGGGAGACAGACAGTCACCCCACATGTTTTCTATCCTGCATACATACATTCTATCATGCATGCATACATTCATCAGACTCTGATATGATGGAATCACATGTTCATAAAACACCAAACTGTATGTTGTAAAGGGAAACAGAATTGGTCTTGGTTTCCAAAATGCTCTTGGACAAGGGTAGATTGGGGATCTATAGGAGAGGCTTCTGGCAAGAATGTTTCCCTGTTTAAACAATCTCTGTGAACCCCAATGAAGAGAAAGTGAATTAAGGCCCAGCCTGTGGAGAGGGCAGTGAGGGAGGAGCAGAATTGGATTCTGTCCTATTACTCTAAAAGCACTGCACACCCTAAGTGATCATTCCCAGTTCAAAGTTAAAGCTAGGCCTAAGAGATGGCAATGAAACTCCTGGGGGCTCCCTGTCATCCTAGAGCTTCAAACTCTGTCACACCCATCCCAGGTCTCCCAGGTCCTTATCTATACAAGTTGCTCAACTTCTGCTGACAAAAGAAAGGGGAGTGTTCACCACACAAAAAGGTCAGTATAGAGTACCTTCCTTCCAGTGAATGACTGAGTCCTAGCTACAGAGACCCTAAATATTTTACTTTTTTCTGTTCATTCTATTCTCTGTAGAACAGGAGGAGAAGCCACCCAACTGCTTAGAAAGAAAACAGCTGTCAGCACTACAACTCCTTTTTTCTAAGTCGGCGCCTGACCTTAAGTCAATAATCACAAAATCCCCCAGCTAAGAGACACAACTACTCCTCCAGCTATATAAGTCACAGGTTTGCTTAAGCGAATACAAATGGCAGCTTTCCTTGTTGGTAGTTAGGTTTCCTAAATGTAGCCCAGTGCTGACAAGGAGGCCAAAATAAATGACATCCTGTGTCTTCAATAACCTTAAAGGAAGACATATTTGCTCCCACAAAGAAGTGGGTCAGTCCTATGACCCTCCTAAGCGAACACTTGAACAGCTGTTCTATGCACAGAATAACATTTCTTTAATTTACTGTGTTTGCTTTTTTGGAGCTTATTTTTGTTTTTCTATGCTGAAGAACTAAATGCCCCCAATGAATCAGTCAATGGGATGTTGGTTGCTCTCGCAGGCAGCTTGCTGCTGTTTTATAATAGTGCCCTGATCTTATTTCAGGAAAAGAATGACAAACTTACAGCCGCAAATGCTGGATTTATGGGGTTCTTTGTGGCAGGCATTACTGAGAACAGGGCCGAGAAAATAGGCGTGATGTATTGGGAAGAAGAAGCCCCCATAAATACAAGGACAGGCCTCGATTTCCATCGGAGCCCTGCTGATCCAAGTACCGAAATCCAACAGGCTCTGAGCTTTTTTTTTTTTTTTTTTTTTTTTTAAGAATATATGGGGCAATCAATGGTGCTGAGTGCTAATTAGATGGACAAATGAATGGTCACCCTCGGCAGACGCATTATGCCAAGTCACAGCTCTTCTGAAGGCCCTGGTCGACACTTTAATAGAGCTGTGACTTTACAAAGGTACAAGGTCGAAAAGAGTTGCATTGTGCTAGAATCTTCTCACCAGCCTGCATACTGTCAACTGAACAGATAGCTGTGCCCGTACTATCCTGACCACTGGCAACCATTCCAGATGTCACTATCATGATGTCAACTTGCTAGTAGAGATGCTGATGAGACCACTTTCTGGGCCTCTTCACTGGTAGCTTAGGGACTAAGTGGGTACAACTTTTGAAGGAAATTCTATTCAGCCTACAAATAGCCCAAACTAGAAAACAAAGAAAAGAAAAGCACTTTAAGAGTGGCTTAGGGCTGAGGCAATATCTTGGTCTGTGTGCTTAACAAACAGGAATGAAGACCCAAGTTCAAATCCAGCACCAAGGAGTAAGCCTGGCAGAGCGGCACTGGCCTATAATCCTTGGGTTGGGTTAAGTGTGAAGAGGAGGACCTCTGGACCTCACTGTCCAGCCAGTCTAGATAAACTGCTGAGCTGCAGATTCAGTGAGACATGGTATCTCCAAATATATGCCAGAAAGTGATTGGGAAAGACACTAGCCATTGAGCGCGTCCTTCCACACACACATATATACATGGAGCGTGTGTGAGACTTTTCCTCCAAGGTTTTGCCTTTACTGATCTGCAGGGAGATTAGCAGGCAAGCAATCGCATCTCCAATGAATAACTTAAGCTTTGTCAAAAACAAAGCTTCACGCTTTCCTACTGCCCTATAAGCTACAAAGTCACATCTAAACGAATAACCTTGGGACTTTAGAACTTTCTAGAGCCCTGAGTATCACAGGACCCCCAAATTGGACAAAGGATGACAATATGTACATCCTTACATAAAATTCAAGTTCCTAATCAAGTTTTTAAATTCTTTCTCCGTTATCCCTTTCAGCACATCACTAATCTCAGAGCCCAGACTCTCTGACTACCTCGTGATCACAATTAGTGGAACCCTGGGACAAAAAGTTAACAGTGTCAGCTTCCGTTGTTCTTGGTTTGGGAAGAGTCAGAAACATCATTTACTCTGAAGACCTCATTCTAACACATAGATCTGATCCCATCCTGTTCTGGTCAGAACCACTCAGTAGCTGCCTTGCTAAAAATGGGCTACAGTGTAAACCCCTTTGCCATTGACCTCAGATATCCTTCTTCCTGTCCTCACCTGCGTTTCTGGTCTTTTACCCAGTGGTAATTCCATACTCCTTATTCCTACCTCTCAGTTTCTTACATGCCTTATCCACAACTTCAAGTCTCTGTGCCCTTGAAAGGTTTAACTCTTTGTGTGGATAAAGGTCCCTATTTGTCTACCACCCAAATATGATGTGTGGATTAGAGTTCTCTGGTTAAGACTGGATAAATGGGTTATTTCTCCTCACTGAAGTCAGCATGTATGTAAACGATGTGCTCCAGTTAGAACTCAGATCTCTTCTATACATACAATGTGCTGTTTCTCTGGGCCTGTCTCTTCAGAACCATGACAATGTTTCACAGCCATGCCTTATACATTTTTGAAGCTCCGCCTACCATGGTACTGACAAAAAGTGGACTTCCATATTCTTTGCTTCAATGATTTCCTATCTCCACCCTTCTCTATGTGGGTTTCATGGTCAACGTTTATGCACTGCCACTCAAGTATGTTCAAAAATACAGGGACACTGACCGTCGCTGTGGCAGTCCTACATCTCAGAGTTGACATGCAGTCATAGAGACATGTTGTACTGGGAGCTGAGGCAACAACAGAATTCAGTATTCTTAAACAGTCAAAGGATCCCCACTGAGATCCAGGGACAAGTCTGCTGGCCCACATGAGACAAACCAGTTCTGCATCCTTTAAATACATAATCCTTGCAGTCACTGACAAAAAAAAACAAAAACAAAAACAAAACCTGGAAAGGAACAGGTGATATTTTTAAAAATGAAGACTAAATTTACAATAGCAACTCTCCCTTAATAATCTCTGACCACTGACTTGTTAGACATTGAAGGGGAACAGTGGTGTCTTAGCCCAGGGTTCTAACCTACATGGTTACACTCCTTCCTTCCTCCCTTCCTTCCTTCCTTCCTTCCTTCCTTCCTTCCTTCCTTCCTTCCTTCCTTCCTTCCTCCCTTCCTGTCCCTGCTTCTGCTTCTCCTCCTCCTCCTCTTCTTCCTCCTCCTCCTCCTCCTCCTCCTCCTTATCACTACCACACTGCTAGTACTAGTATACTAGCCTGCGTTTGTAGCAGCAGCAACTAAGGAAATGCTGACATATGTCCAACTTCAAGAAACACGCTTATCACTAACTAAATATTTATGCAGCCTGACTTTAGCTGGGAGTGTGATGATGGCCATCCTCTAAAAAGATTTGATAGAGCACATGTAGAAGCCATCAAATCTTATTCCAAGTGGGCACAAAGGGGTGAGATTGATATATACTTTCACAAAGCTTACGTTTAACCCACAAAATTGATATTTGAAGAGTGCAAGTTTGAGTTTATTATCATAGAGTCATATACCATAGGGACGACACAATTTCTTCGCATGGA
Source organism: Mus pahari (assembly GCF_900095145.1). NCBI lineage: Eukaryota > Metazoa > Chordata > Mammalia > Rodentia > Muridae > Mus > Mus pahari. The sequence goes on along the minus strand of NC_034597.1, from coordinate 14,341,095 downwards.
TGAACACACAAAATAATGCATATTAGACCTACTTTTCTTAGAAATAGCTAGGAAGAAAAACTTGAAACACACCCCGAGGCAACATGAGTTGGTTGTGCTGATGCCCTAAGAATGTCCGTCCAAGACAGAATTTCTCAAAACCTCTAACTACTTCGAATATTTCAGTCGAAATATTTGAATATTTGAATGTCTCTAGGACATTCAAAGAGATGCTTTCAGTTAGCTGAAATAGTTCAAGATGAGGTATTGACGCAGCAGGGCTTGATTTATGATGAGTTCCATTCTTCTACCTCATTCTTGAGGGAGTGGCAGCAGGCCTCCCAGAGGGTTATTTTGTCAAATGAGTCATTGAAGTCTCTTCTCTTAGCTATTGGTTTGGGTGTTGGTTACATAAGGGAACAGGACAGTTGGCACAGGCTGCCACAGCCTTTCATTTACAACTTTGTGAAAGGAACTGATGATTCCCAAGTTGTATCTACAGACCCTCCTCAATGGGCTCCTAGCTCCTTTGGCCTTAGAATATTCTGCAAATGTACTGGAGGATATAAGAGACACATGATTGCTCTGACAGTGTGGGTATTGTCAATGGATTTGTGCCACTCACCCACCTATCCCAACCCTGTGGAGCTGTCACTAATTCAGAAGACTAGCCACTGCTAATTCATATACACACTTTCGCCCCTAAAAACATTCAACCTGAGCTATCTACTCTGGGGACAAAGTCATCATGGACAGTTTGTCCATCTGCACTCTCTGTCTCTTTCCATGTGCTCTTAGATTTTTACACAGGATGTCACTTTAGGAAGCCTTGCTACTGCTGTCATGCTTGGAGCTGGGAGGTTCTGGGAGTCTTTGTTGTCAATACTTGGGAAGTAGGTTACTCGTATACCAACTTGTGTCTTTTGAAGGGCCATCCAGAGTCACCCTGGCCTTTCCATAGATGACCACTGCTTCCTTCAGGAGACTGAAGAGGTTCAACTTTAGTCTGCTGCTAACAGTGACTTTCTCTGCCCTCTTAAAAAGGCCCTCTAAGGCAGCTTCCACAGAGCAGAAATCTGATGTTAAGATGCTAACAGCTGCCACTTCTCTCTCTCTCTCTACCTCAGATTCTCCAAGCTGCCTAGCCTTTTGCTCAGACACAGGCCCTGAGCACAATGGGTTTGATCTACAACGTACCCGGAACCTGCTGCTTATCTCAGGCTGAAGGATTCAGGGGAAAACGTTAGAAGGAATGAAGCAAGAAGAGATTCAAAATATCCCGCAGTAGGTATTGAATAAATAGCCGCTCATTTCAGAGCTTCAGACTTTCAGAGAAAACAGCTCTAGGCTATAGAACGTGAGGGAGGGAACCAGGCAACACCATCTAGGATAGATGTGTTTGGTTTGATTTATTTGAACAGAAAGAGACATAAGTGCATGCAGAAGGATTGCTTGAGCTTCTGCACTTATCACTCTCCTCCATCTTGCGTCTATTACAGCTCTGACAGAATAATTAATCTCAGTCAATCAATCATGTAACAACAACAACAACAACAACAAACAAAAGAAATCAACAACAACATCAACAAAACCCCCCACAGGTGACCTGGACATACCATCTAAGCCAAAGAGAACTAGTCACAACAGCAGCCTGCAGATTCCCTTGGAAAGGAAAATTAAGCCTGCTATGTGTGGCTTGGGGCAACCTAAGCCGTAAATCTCTTCTTTTCTGATCTCTTCATAGAGATGAAAGAGCAGAGCCGCTCCGGGTTACATACAACAATTATGTGTGCACCAAACTCAGGGAATCAGCTTGCAGACAGCCCTAATCATTCCCAATTAACCACGTCAGCTGACGTCCTGCTAGCGCAGCTCCTACTGAAAGCCCGGCTCTCCCTTCAGGCGGCCGACTCCCCCACATCACAGCCTATGTGTTTTGGAAAGTCTATTAATGTTTGTTGACAATTCCAAATAGAGGTCACCTGTTGTCATGGTGCAAAATACCCTTTTTCCCCCTTCTGAATGCCAGGCAGGGAGGGCAGCTTTGTTAGAGTCGCTTCAATGAACTTCTATATTGCCACCAACATTCAGTTCTGGATGAAAGGGAGGTTTAGGGTCCCCCCCCCAATTCTTCAATGGCAGTTCCCACCTGCTACCACCCACCCTCATCAGGGGTCTGAAAACATCTCCTCCTTTAAAACTTGACAGAATGGGCTCAGGCCTTAGGCCTACATGAGGTGTCCAGTCACAGGCAGCTGAATAAAATCACGGATGTTGACCAACCGACACTGCCGGAAATGGAAATCTTGAAAGAGTCGTTCACAGGCCCCCTACCTCACCCCACCCCCACTTGCAAAGAGGCCTTTTCCCATGAGTCTCTGAACCAGGGATGTCTGTTGTTCACTTGTGCAGGCCTTTTCTGCTATGCATTCTTGCCCAGATTTAAAATGGTCATATGTTAGAAAGCAAATCCACATGGAGGTTGGGGGGGGGTGGAGTTCAATTATCTAATTAAATTAAAATCACAATGTAATTATTTTATTCACCTTGCCTTAATTCCTATCATCTATGCCAAGCCACAAGAAACACACTTAAGCAAAACGTCAAAGTGAAATCAGGTTTGGACCTAAATCCCTTGTCTGCCTTGAGATCCCAAGAGTTTCAACAGGACAGCATTCTCCATGGGAGCGAGGCTGAAGACCGAGCGCCCCTGTTTGATGTGCTGTCCATAGAGAACTCAAATGAGGGCTGGGAGCAGGGATAAGCACTCTCAGAGGTCCTACCACCCCAGTGCTGTGCAAAGAAGAAGGCTACAGCACCTGGACCCCTTGGCAGTGGATCAGAGCAGAGGGGAGAGGAGTGAAAGGAAAGTGGGTGGGGCAGGTTTTACCCCTCATTTCCAGCCTGTAGTCATCTGAGAGCATCTGGCACCTAAAATGTTTTCTAACTATGTACCAGAGTATCTTGGATCAAGAATGGACATTTACAGAAACAAGACTGACACACTGAAATTGAAATAAACTTCAAGATCTATCTTACAATGGCCCTATCTGAACATTAGATAACATTGTGTTCCTTTTGATTTTATTTCCTTTTTTGAAATTTGGGGATTCAAAATGCAACATCTTTGTGATGGCCACCATGAATAGCAAATGAAGCCAGAAGTTTCCAACTTGACTCTAAGGTTTCAGAAGTTACACAATGCCCAATAGGTATATGCTTGCCATTGTGGTTAAGAATAAATAAAAATCACTCTTTTGTTCAACTTATTACATTTTTTTTCTCAAGTGGCTACAAATTTGTTAGGACGATAACTTATTAGTATCTAAGTATTTAATAAATAGCATTGTAAGTGTATGTGCAAAGTAAAAATATTACAGAGACACAATGGAGAATTGTGGGATAGAATTGTGGGATAGGAGAAAGTTGGGGTACCATCATCTACTCTTGGTTTTGAACCCTTCCTGTGTTTATTTCTTCTATATAATTGGTTTCAGTTGCAGGAATCTGGTCTTGAGAGCCCATAGAAGCTCCCTATAATTACAGATGAACCATTCATTTCCAGACACTCATCTTCCCTAGAGAAGCATGCTGGAAGGCAACCTGAAATAAAAACAACAAATGTATACAAGGCCCAAAACTATGTGCTAAATGTCCCCCATCTTCTCAGTTGTATTCATGCTTGGGAAGTGTTATTCCATCAGGCACACATGGGCTGCCAAAGTCAGACACATTCCCCCATCTGGGATGCAGAGGCCCCACGTCAGGGAACAGGCCAATCCCAGGCCAACCTCAGTCAAGCCAAAAGGAAATCAAGACCCATCACCTCGTGGGCTGCAATATTGCCATCACCACCACAGGAAGGGGCTAATAAAGATCCATTTCTTTGGGTGGTGTTTTTCTCCCCCAACACCTCATTACTCCTGGACTCTAGCCAGTCCTGAACTAAGTCTCTTTGAGCAGAGGACAGAAACAAATTGCCAGGCTTTTCAAGAAACAAAATGAACAGCAAATAAATTTTCTGAAACTACGGAGTGGGATCACAGTCCAAGCCAAGAGAGGAAGCATTCTCATTTCAACCTGTGATCAGAACCAAACACGAGAATCCGGGTATACCTCAGTCCCTCTACCAGTAATGCTTCCATGTTTCCAGTGACCTCTGCCTCTCTGCCCAGGAAATGAAGGCAGAGACTGGCAGATATCTGGATGGAAAAACCAGTGAGCTCATAGCTAGCCAGACAGGTTGCAATAACACCTGGGAGTTACCCTGGGTCCCTGGTGGGGTCCTGCTTGCCGCCAAAAACCTGCTGCTACTTCGGTTGCCATTAACCACTCCTAATGCTGCAATGAATCAGCCCAGGTGCCTGGGAAGTAGGAAAATGACACCCTCATTTTCTTGCAAATGTAGATTGTGATTCCCAGGATGGAAATAAGAAAAATTGAATGCCTTTCTCCTGACTGCTAAAAAACGAAGGCGGCTTTTCAAGTTTTCCAGTGATGAGAGCCTTCCCAGGACAAAATGGTTCCCTGACCTCACCCCGTAGTCACTCAGAGGTCACAGAGGAACTACCTCCTTCTGACCTCTTGGCAGGTCATACTTCTGTCCCTGCACCAGCAGCCAGACCGAAATAACATTTAGTGAGCCAAGGCCACAGAACAAGGCATGGTGTTCCCAGAATTGCTTCATTTGATCTTCTTCACAGCTCTTCGAGGTGTGGGGATAATCCCCATTTTACTGATGAGGAAATTGAAGCTCAAACTGCTTGGGAAGTGTGGGAGGCTGCACAGATGGTTGACGTGGGGGTCAGGATGGGAATCCACAGGACTCCGGCCTTTCTTCTGTTTCCATAGTGTACAGGGGACCTGGCTTGGACCCTGATTTGATAAGAAAAGGGGACAACAGGCCCACTCATGCACTCTCTGTCTCTGTGAGAAATTTTAACAAGAAGAGACAGATTTAAAAAAATGTTTGTTTAGCGTGAATGCTGCTCTGAGATCAACATAGCATAACACAAGTAAAAAGACAGAACAAAACAAACCAAAAACCAACCAAACCAGACCAAACCAGACCAAACCAAACCAAACCAAACCAAACCAAACCAAACCAAACCAAACCAAACCAAACCAAACCAAACCAACAGTTTGATTTGAACAAAGCTTCTCAATATATCCCTGGCTGGCCTGGAACTCACTATTTAGACAAGGCAGGCCTCGAACTTACAGAGATCTTCTTGTCTGACCTCCTTATTGTAGTGATTACAGGAATGAGCCTCCTTACCTGGCAAGAAGTTTATGATTCAAGATTCATTAGGCTCATGGGAAAATGGTCTTCATGTATTTAAGAGGCAATAGTTCTGCTAAAACTAACAACACTGTTATCTGCTAGAAAAGGCATCATTGTAAACACAAAATCTATGGTCTCTGCCATGCAGACAGTGTCTGTTATGACTTGGATATGGCTTGAGTTTGTCTCCTACAGCTTCTTAGTTTGAAATTTAATCCCCATTTTGAGGGATTAAGAGGGTGGAAACAGGCTGAGTAAAGTTTCAGAGGTGGGTCTTTGGAAAGTGGCTAGGGTTATACTAAGTCATCATGGAGTCCCTATGATGGAATATCGGTGGCTTTAAAAGAGAGACTCCAGAACACATGGGCATACATATATGCACATTCATGTGCACATACATGCTCACTTCTTCCATCTCTCTTATTCTAAGGCCCAGTGCCACCTAGCCACTCTGCCACAGCAAGGCTTTCTCTCCAACCACGTCCTTGATCCCCTGGAACTAAGGTAAATTAACCTTTTGATTGAGTAAACGCCGTAACCTCTAGTATTTTGTTATAGAAATACAAAATGGATTGATACTGTCCTTCCAACTGTGGCACCATCACACAGTGTATAATTAGTTCCACCTCTTTCTAGTCACCTTCCTGTATGGGACCAGCAAGAGAGAAGGGCACACTTACTGAAGCAAGTGTGGAGAACAAGAGCAACAAACAGAGCATCTGATTGCTCAGCAAACACTAAATCCAAATGAGCCATGATCTGGACCTTGAAGGATTTGAAACTATCACATACTATGGTTTTAAACTCAACATAACATATAAATGACTATAGAGACAAAGTCAATAAGACATAAGTCCCATTCAGTGAACTGAGACTCAGTGAAGAGTACTAACTGAATCCTACAAACCAAAAGGCACATAGCATCTTTAACTCACCCCTAGATCCTGGCTAGAGTGAAAGTCCCTTGTCTTCCCCTCAGGGTTTAGCATCCCACTGAGAACAGAGTAAGGGCACAAAAGGTGTTTACAGAGGTAAAGAGGTAACAAATGGGGCCTTGGTATCTTCTGGCTGCTGTCCAGCTTTGGCTCCTGTACCTGTGGTTCTAAACCACAGGGCTCCAGGACCTCTGGACAGAGAGGAGACCCTGGCATCCTGGCACCCAGGAGGACCAGCACACTTCCTACCCACATGTCCTCACAGAGGAGTTAGCTAACGTGTATACTGCTTGCATGCTATATGCATACGCCTTTGACAAATGGATGGAAATGCACTGTCACTCCACCTACGTGTAACTCAGCTGCCTGTTTCCTATCAAGCTGGCACTGACCCTGTGGTGGGGTTCATCTGCCAGTTTCTTGGAGGCTCCCAGCTAGACAGAAAACCCATGTCTTCCAGGAACTTCATCTTTTATATGGTGATGAATGGCACATTGAGAAAATAGATAAATAAATAAATAAACAAACTCTCCAAAATGCTTCTACTAACATTCTGCACCTCAGGCTCAATGTTAGTGCCATCTGATCAGATCCAGCTTGGAATTTACAAAGTTAAAACCTTCCACCAGAGAAGAGCTGTGGTAAGAAGTCCCATTTCATCAAATGCTTTGTTATCGAGGATTATTTTTAACAGGTGAACATTGGATTAATAAAAACTACATAAAAGTTGTGATTAAACAAGAGGTTCTAGAAGGTTGATGGTGAAGAACACTTTAATACAAGGGCATATTGAACAGAAGCCTTTGATATTAGCTCAACGCAGAGACTCCGTACTTCTGGCAGTTCAACAGCAGCAGGGCAGCCTTTATTGTGAGATTCTTTATTTTGAAAACATGTGTTTTGAGCAAGGGTGTACTCAGGACATTAATTGGAAACATAGCATACATTCTTCCCTGATCTGTTTCAGAAGATCTGAGGGATGCCTGGGTAAAGAATGTGTCTGACATTGTTAACGGGGAAGAAGACACAGGGATGGTCCTACCTCCCTGGCCTAATATGCCAAGGATTGACAGGGATGGACCACAGCTGAGGGACTCGGGCACGTGTCTTCTTAGAGATCATGGAGACCAGTTTTATTTCTAACAGCATTTGTCCACAGCTTTGTGTTCTATGCAATGGTTTTAAACAGCGGTCCGGCTGCTCTCAGAACCTCTTCGAGAGGAACACAAAGTATTTTGGTCCACATATTCAGAGAAAAGGCGAAGCAGCACATCCAACACCTCAAAGCCGCTAAGTGAGGAAGATTACACAAGACCCCCTGCTCCTCTGGTTCCAATGAAGTTCATGGGAAAAACTTCAGGGCTAATCTCCCTAGAAAACTTAGCCATGAAGTCATCTGAGCTCCAAAATGGACCTTGGAGTGGAGAATAGATTGCAGTTTATTCTATCAGACCAATACATCACAGCCCACTTTCCACATGGTGTGGACTTCAAGAGTCATACCAAAAATCAAGGAAAAACCAATTTCTAATCTAAAAGATACACAGGCTGATGGCCTGAGGAGAGCTAGCCAATCTATTACCTCACGATGACTGTGCTATGCTGCCACAGAGGTGCTTCTTCAGTCTCTTAGGAGAGCATTCTCCACACTGCTACAGTGATGCTGCTAAGTGTGAAAAGTTCTGATTCAGCGTTTGCAAGCCATCTCTTATGACAACTCGCCAATATGTAGATTAACCTCAAGAATGAAGAGGATTCAGGAAGTGAGGATCATTCCATTTCAGCCAATTAAATGAATACCGTCTATCATTAAGCCCTTTCTCATTTGCGTCATTAGTACACATTCAGAAGGGATACAAAGAAGACACCAAGCAGAAATACTAAAGGGGTTAGGGGAATGAATTCATCCTGATACACAGCCCATACTTGAAGACTAACCATCAGGGGAGATTGTTGAGTGTGAGTGGGGTGTAGAGAACTCCATTCTACCTGTACTAGTTGGTGTTCCATTGCTGTGATAAATACTATGATCAAAAGCAACCTAGGGAAGAAAGGATTTATTTCAGCTTACATGTTATTGTCCATCTATTGTTGAAAGAAGTCAGAGCAGAATTCCTGCAGGGCAGGAATTGAAGCAGAGACCATGGAATAATGTTGCTTACTGGCTTGCTCCAGGACTCACATCCAGCTGCCTTTTTAATACAGCCCAGGCCCACCTGCCAAGGACGGTACCTTCCCAGGATGGGTACGAGGCTGGGCCCTACTACAGGAACAAGAAAATGGCCCAAAGGAAAATCTGATAGAAGTAATTCTTCAGTCAAGACCTTTCTTTCCAGGTGTGCCAAGTTGAAAACCAAGATTAACTATCACACTAACCAGCTACAGACTTATTCTCAGGTCCGAAATCCTGATATATTTTTTACCATCTTCTATGGCTTTCCCCCAAGATCTTCCTATTTTTCTTTCTCACTTTCCTGGATTTTCATGTGTGCTCTCATGAAAACTAAACATCAAAGCATGAAATGGAGCCTTGTTTCCATGGAATGGCTGCCCTGTCGGGTACATTTGCTTCTTCTTTGTATTAAACGAGAACACTGCAACATTGATTTGCTGTACAAAGAACAGAATTTAGTGCCTGTGTTCTTAGGATAATTGGCAGAACATTAGTAAGATGTAAGCTGACCTCTCTTACAAGGAAGCACTTCCTTGGAGCTCTCCCTGCACCCATATGTACCTTCATTCCTTGGCTCCTACTTGGGCCTTTGAAGTCTGCTCAGTCTCACCCTTTTCCTAGAGAGCCTTCCTTTTGCTTATGGCTCATTGTGGCTAAGCTGAAACATTCCATCTGGACGTAAACAAATGCCTTTCCCCCTCGAAATTTAGATGTGTTTTTCCTCTCAAAGGTGGGTCAAAGTACACCAAGTTAATCTTGCCAGTCAACTAGCTGAAATGTCTGTGCTTTTCCATTCCTGATAATCTGCATTGCAAATATCTCATTAATCACTCTGCAATCCATTGGAAATATTATCATTGGGCTTTTTTTGTTTTTTTGTTTTTTGTTTTTTGTTTTTTTATGAAAGGGCCATAGGGGGGAAAATTAAGATAATACCAGCCTGTGGTGGCCTTTGTTCCCTGGCAACAAATTGCTGTAACAATAACAGTTTCTGGATTTTTAAAGAATTCATGCTATTTAAGTGGCTGTTGAATGTGAGACATACAATTGAGGTAACCACAAGTTTGTTTTATGAAGAAAGCTGAGGGTATTTTTATTTCTGTGAAGAGAGTCTACACGAAAAATGAAATGGAAGCCCTGCCTTGATGAATGCAGGTTTTCTTCTCTGTGGTCCAAGTTGCCATTTGGTGCCTTTAACTCTAAATAAAATCTAATCAAGCTCTGCTGTGTGACCTGACAAAGGGGGAGCCCTGTGGCCCCTACCAACTTGGCTCTCAATTGACTGAGCTTTGCAAGTTCAGTTGTCAGTGTCCTTGATGTCCTGTACCTTGGTTTTCAGGGATGACTACATCTTCCCTTCTCCATTCACCAATTCTCCTGCCCAGGCCTTGTGCTTGACAAGCTTCAGGTCAGACATTAGAGCTTGCCACTTCCTCTCTCTCTCTCCCTCTCTCTCTCTCTCTCTCTCTCTCTCTCTCTCTCTCTTTCTTCTTTCTTCCTTCCTTTCTTCCTTCCTTCCTTCCTTCCTTCCTTCCTTCCTTCCTTCCTTCCTTCCTTCCTTTCTCTCTCTCCCTCTTTCTCTCCCCCCTCTTTCTTTCTTTCTCTTTTTCTCTCTCTCTTTCTTTCTTTCTTTCTTTCTTTCTTTCTTTCTTTCTTTCTTTCTTTCTTTCCTCTTTCTTCCTTCCTTTCTTCCTTCCTTTCTCTCTCTCCCTCTTTCTTCTTTCTTTCTTTCTTTCTTTCTTTCTTTCTCTCTTTCTCTCTCCCTCCTTCTTTCTTTCTTTCTTTCTTTCTTTCTTTCTTTCTTTCTCTCTCTCCCTCTTTCTTTCTCTTTCTTTCTGTCTTTCTTTCTGTCTTTCTTTCTTTCTTTCAACTTCTTGATTGCTCTAGTCAATAAAGAACCCACAATGCATTCTTCTTTCTTTCCCTTGACATATCAAACATTTTTCCAAGTACTCCATCTACAGTGTGCAGGCCTTAATATATAACATTTGACAGAGTAAAGAGATCTGGGGATCGGAATTCCCCAGGGAACAAGACCGAGCACAATACAAACAGTGTCCTCCTGCTGCATCATGGGAGAGCCCAGGGATACTGATCCCACTGCAGTGTCAGCTGCTACTCACTGGTGTCTCCCAAGCACCGGTATGAAGCACTTTTCTTTCATAGTGTTTTCTGTAGTTCTCAAAACAATAGTTTGGGGTAAGAATTGGCATATCTCCTTTATATTTGACAAGAGAAATTTTAAGATTCCTGCCCCCCCGCCCCCATATTCAGTAAATGGCATGCAAGTTTCCATATAGAAGGTTAAGATATCAGGCCTACTATCTAAAGAAACAGCTCTACCAAATGCAACAAAGGACTTCCCACCTCCAGATAGGACCTATTACCTATTCTTAACTTCTAGATACCTGGTGTTAACGTGTCCTTTACCAAGGACATAACCTAGGAGAGAGACTGAGAGGTCAAGTCTTCAGTCAAGATGATTTGTCTGTTCCTATGACTCTTGTCTCTCCTGTTTCTGGAATGTGGCAGGAATTGAACAAATGCTTCTAACGTAATTTACTATTTCCATTTGTAGCAAAGATTAAGGAGTCTATATCTCTGGTCAATGGCCTGATCTCATGCCCTGGATCATAGTAGAACAGGCAGATATACTCTACTCTGCCCAACATAAATACTCTTCAAGAAGGGACATTCAGGGGCTGGTGAGATGGCTCAGTGGGTAAGAGCACCCGATTGCTCTTCCAAAGGTCCAGAATTCAAATCCCAGCAACCACATGGTGGCTCACAACCATCCGTAACAAGATCTGACGCCCTCTTCTGGAGTGTCTGAAGACAGCTACAGTGTACTTACATATATATATATATATATATATATATATCTTAAAAAAAAAAAGAAGGGACATTCAATAGTGTCATTGTATAGTTACTCTCTGCACTCAGACTTACAAGACCACAATAATAATACCTAAGGGAAAAATAACGTCATGTTCTCTCACTGTTATGAGCCACTCAGATGGGATATTTGACAGCTGAGTAAGCAAACATGGTCGATGCTTTCAGGGGATAACTTGAATGTATGAAGGGTAAGTCAGACACCTTCAAGTCAAATGAGATCCTGGGACAGAACATAAGCAAAGTTATCCACAAAGTCAGTGCCCTGGAACTCAGCAAGGATGAGCACAAGGCTTTACCAGCCTGGGAGAGGTCAGTAGGTCCTTGAGAAATATGTGCTAAGAATACTGCAAAAAAAGGAGAAGAGGGCCCTGGAGGCTGTCTTTGCTACATGTGAGATGAGCTCCTTTCTTCCATATCTTGAGGACTTAGTTCCATGTAGGAGTGTGTATGATTTCAACGAGTAGAGGTCAAAGGAGAATATACTTCCTGGGGACTTACTGTGACATTCAATTCAATAAAAAGAGGAAAGCCAATAGCCTGCCATGCTGTCATCTTCTGTCTTCTACTCCTGAACTCAGAGGAAAGAGACACTGTGGTGGAATGATAAGGCTAGGCAGAGTTTTCTGGAAGATTATTCCATCGTAGACTCCAAATGAGATACAGATTAACAGATACAACAGGGCAGAGTCAAGAATGTGCACCTTACTCTAGAGCCATGTTAGTGAGGCCAAGGGCTGGGAGAAGCATACCACTGTAAGGAAACGGGGAATGTGGGAGACAGGAGAAGGGGCTCCATTGTATCAGCCCACTCTGGGGATTGGCTTTCTGGTGCTCTGAATCCTCTTTAAAGTGGCTCCTATATCCAAATGAGCCTGAGCAGATCTCTTTAACTTTCACCAAAGCTTCAGGTTTGCCCTCCTCCCAGGCCTTGTCCCAACTCAGCTTCTTCTGAGTACAGAGTTCTTGCTTGTAGGAGAATAGGTGGAATCTCAGCTGTGGATGGGGTTTTAATGTTTCCTGTTACCATGTTTACTCTGGAACAAAACTAACAGACATCCACTTTCATCACAAAATGTATCCAAGGACCGCAGCTCCTCCCTTCAAAGCTCCCTCCTATCTGGTCTCTGAAGGAACTCAGGCTAAGGCCTTTAAGGCCCTCAACAGATCTATAACAGTACAATGCTGAGGATGCTTGTGCTTCCTGAAACTTGGGTATCTTACGGATACATGTGAGTTCTGCTCACTCTCTGCTTGATGGGCGCTGGACGGATTCTGATGCCGAGCTTCATGTTCACTTAACTTTGCAGAGGACATTCTTCCTGCCGAAAGCCCACTGAACATAGGTTCCCATGAACAGTGGCTTCCTCTTATGCAGTAGGACTTAGCTGGTTGTCAGGTATTCCAGGCCCTAACAAAGGGAGGTCACTATCTTTCTAACACCCAAATCAAGGTCAGACTCCATACAACTACATGTACAGGGCCTAAATGTACTGTCTGAGATGAAGTATCTGGAGCTCATTTTCTATGATCCCTGGCAGCAGCTTCTTTCCTTTCGACAAAATAGCCCTGGATTCTTGCAAAGTATCCACACATGACGCCTAGTCTCCCCACTGCCCTGTTCCCACGTGACTCTACGTTATCAACTATCCTTTACAAGCTAAAAGTGTTCCAGATGACTGACACTGCCCATTGGCCAGATGTGGGCCATAGGCAAATGCCTCTAACCTCTGTGACTCAGTTGGCTCATAGACTCAGAATTGGCCAGAAACTTACTTTCAGTTTGAGAGAGCAGAAGAGACATGTCTTTTACTTTCCTACATTTCCTCCTCCTTTACAGGTCCGCCTTCTCCTATGCCCCCTTTGAGCAACCTAAGTTGCAGAAACATTGTTTTCAATCAGTCATCGACTCTACTCTCAAGCAGTGAACAGCAGTCTTTGGCTTAAATAGAAAAGGAAACGGGGAGGGTAGGTACGTACACACAGGCTGGTTTCAATGAAGTCTTCAATCGACAGCTCTTAAAAGTCTAAAGCCACAACCAGAAAACCCTCCATGCTGTGCTAGCCACTGTGCTTGGCAACCTAGCTGGTCTCTTCCATGACAGGCTCATTTTGTCCACAAATGATGTTTCTAAAGTGTTCTTCCCCACCTGCAGGAAAGAGCACCGAGAGCTGGGATAATGATTTCCCCAACAAGTGTCACTGGGCATTTCTCAAAGGGGAGACAAGGAACATGCTCCCCCTTGAATAAGATGCTTTTCTGGGTAGAATTGTGCTTGGAGCTCCAAGGCCAAGTTGCCACACAAGAAGAGATTGCTTTTCTATTCAAGTAGACCTGACCCTTTGAAGGGCACATGCTGAGCCCATGATATTTACTAAAATAGAGTTGGTCTTGAGCAGAGATGCCAAAGGAGGGACATTTCTCAACTATGCCTAACTCTACAGCACACAGGAGTGTGCAGAACTTCTTTTCCCTAAACTATCAGGCACTTTCTAGAATGGTCCTTGGTTTCCTGATAGCTCTATTTCTTCTCACTGTGGTATCTGTCTTCTTTAAGATTGGTTTAGTCCCAAAATACTGTTACACTCTAAGGACTTATTCCTTGTCCAAGTGCCACTGAGTAAAAAATGTCCCAGAGATCATTTACCCTATTAGAGTCAATTATTGTACTTTCACAGACACAATAAAAATCTTGATAGGAACTGGGAAGGCCCACATCAACCAATGAAAGCAGCATGCTGTACCTTGAAGGCTTTGTGATTTCTTTCACAGCCCAGTCCACTCAAGCTGCTGCTCAGGTAGTACTCATCACCGTCTCTCCAGCCCACCATAAAGTTGTCTCTAAGATGCACAGATTGCCCAGACCCTCTGAGTGCTCTTTAGTGAACATCTGCTTCAAGTTCTAACATGATCCATGAAAGCTTTGGAGAGGTAGGTGTGTGTGTAAGACTCACTCACTTTGTGATCACATTTCTCTGGGATTAAATAGTATTCCCTCCGCTTTCCATGACTACTACTCTTGCTAGAAGGAGACATATTCAAAAGACCTGTCTCTGGATATAGACAGGAAGGTTACTGTCAGACTGGCACAAATAAGTGGTAGTGTGGGAGAGCAAAGAGAACAGACTACAGCTTTGGGACAAGATAAATGAGGGGTTCAACAGTAGCTCCACCCCTTCAGACAAACTTCAATCACTTGACTTCACCATAGTTATCACTTCTGGAAAAGGGTTATATCAACAATGTGACCCGTGAGGATGAGACCATGAAAGATAGCAGATAGTCAACAAATGGTGGTTCCCTTTCCCCATCTGCTCATTGTCTACAATGTAAAATTGAAGAAGCTATCAATTTCCATCATGCTAGCAAAAGCACAGATGAATTACCACGTTAGTTAATTTCTGTTTAGATCATTTCTTCTATGAAGATGGGTATTTTGCCTGTGTGTATGTATGTTCACCACGTGCATGCCTGGTACCTTCAGAAATCAGAGGAGAACACTGGATTCCCCTGGATCCATGGAGAACCACCATGTTGATATTGGGACTTGAACCTGGGCTCTTTTCAAGAGTAGTAAGTACTCTTACTTCATACAGGCGTAACTGCTGAGTCACCTCTCTAGTTCCTTACCCCCATATTGGTTAATTTAAGTTGCCTACTTGAGATTGGATTGACAAAGACCTAGGAGGTGTGCAAAGCTGTACCTGAGACGTTTCGAGAGAAGTCAAGATCAAAAAGGCTCTGGCCTAAAGAATGGATCAACCCTTAATGAATCCATGACATGATGAGACTACAGGGTGCTGAAAGGCCAGAGGTGGGGCCAGTTGGAGTAAGTACATCATTGGGGTGCACCTGAGGGGCTGTATCTTGCCCTGGTTTCTTCTTGTATTCCACTCAGTTTCCTGGCAATCATGATTTGAAATGTATTCTCTGCCATAACTTCCCTACTGCAAAAGATTGATAACTCTGAAACCTTGAACCAGAACACTGAAATATTTCTTCCTCTAAGTGGCTTGCTTCACGTGTTTGATCCGAGTAACACAAAAACCAACTGAGTAACAAATCTACTCAGCTTTGAGGCTGAAAAACTAGGAAGGTTTTCAAACCAGCTTAGAAGCTTAAAATGGTTATTAGCCATTTCCAAATAACCATAGCACTACTTATGATACTTGATAAACTATACTTAATTGCCCATTAAATCAAGAACTCGGGAATTCATTTGGCAAAATTCGGCTTCCTTTGGATTACCATAATTAAATATTACTGAAAAAGTACAAATATTCAGATTTAGTTTCCAGCAATCTATAATTAAGACCTCTTTCTTCTGGTTTTGTTTTTGTTTTTGACAAATTCAAATAGATTTGCCTGAAATCAATTGAAAATTGCTGCCTTTTCCATGGATATTTCAAAGCAAGGGGTTGGAAAAAAATTCTCAAATTCCTGCTTAGCTGACCTAAACAAAGTTATTTTCTGGGACTGGAAATGTTAGTGTGTGATGTATACGGTCAAGACAACAGCAGTTGCTATCAAATGTAGTTAGCAGGGAGAGAAATCTTTTTCTAAAGAGAAAGGGTGCCATGAAGATGGGCATTAGGCAGGCAAGCATAGGGCATAGTTCATCAACCTAGGACTCCATTTGGTTTGAGCCATTTACACTCTTTTAATAATTCACATGGAAGCCAGAGATACTTGCCTGGACACAAGATGTCAGTGCACGCGCGCGCGCGCACACACACACACACACACACACACAGGCACATACACACAGGCACACACACATACACAAACACACATATCACTTCCCTCTCTTAGTAACTCACCAAGACATTTATATTACTGTGAAGGTTTGTATGACAAGTAGCTTCATTCATAAATCTGAACAAGCTGTGATTTTTTCCTTAACTTCAAACATCTCCTAAAGGAAAACAAAGAGGAAAAGAGAAAAGATAAGAATGAAAGAAGAAAGAAAGAGAGGTGGGGGAGAGAGGGAGGGAGGGAGGAAAGGAAGGAAGGAAGGAAGGAAGGAAGGAAGGAAGGAAGGAAGGAAGGAAGGAAGNAGGAAGGAAGGAAGGAAGGAAGGAAGGAAGGAAGGAAGGAAGGAAGGAAGATCTTGGGTTGGCCAAGCCTTCTGTTGAAGATGTTCCAAACAGTCTCACCGTCCTGACGATGGTGCATGAGAAGGGAGGCATTAACACCATTTAGCTCTCTATACCTGTGTGCTACTTAAAACCCTCTTGGGCTAGAGAGAGTTCCAGCAACTGATAATTTTATGAGGGTCATGCCTATGACAGCTGCAGACATCCCTTCTCTGAGTAGATGGTGTGCCTGGGAGTCTGCCTCCAAGGAGCATGGGGCACCACACAGTCCCCCACAACTCGTAGAGTTTAAGCCACCCTTCCAGCACAATCACTTTTCATTACCACCCTTTGATCTCCTCCCTTCTTCGTACACAACACTTCATCACCTTTATTTTCTGCCATAATTGCATGTGAAAGATTTCCCTTTTGATAGACGCTGGATGCCAAGCTGGGACAGAGAGAGTGTTGAAAAGTGTCATGTGACCTGTCTGCTTCAGAAGGAGGCCTGTACACCTGGGCAAGACAAACAATTTTTTCAGAGATCTGACATATCTCTCATCTGTCCACAGGATATGAGCTCTTCGGTCTGTTTAATAGCAAGAGGCGAAATAGGCTGTGCTGAAAGAAATCAGTAGCACACAATCCACTGTCTGGCAGGCCTCCCCGGGGCCCATCTCAGGCCAGGCTAGGTAGGAATCTGCACGCCACCCATCTCTGTGGTTCTGTTTCTGTTCCTTGTCACAGTGCCATTCAGAGGCCATCACCTGCTGACAGGGCCACACGGTTCTCAATTATTGGCCAAGTCTCTATTCACACCTCACCACATTACCATCCAGGAAGACCGTACATCAGACGTGTCTCTACATAATAGTCCTGTCTATGACAGAGACTATTGTCAGGGCCTGACTGTTCCTGTCTCACTTACCCCCAAGGCTTTACCACCCCCACCTCCACCCCCACCCCCACCCCCACCCCCACCCCCACCCCCACCCCCAGGTGTGGCTGGTCCACAGTTCTTTCCTCAGTTAGAATCTGTCAGGTCTCTGTTCAAAGACTCCAAACAAAATCTGGAGGCTGGATAAATTTATGTGCTCAGTGACTGTGTTAGTCAGTGTCCTCCCTGGGTTGGTGACTCTTTCTTGCTAGGATAACAGAGCCTTTAGCCAGCCTGTCAACAACTAGGGCAACACTAGTGGCAGAGGCAACAGTGATAACTTTAATCGGAGCAGTAAATGAATGTGGAGCTCTCGGCAATGCGCCAAGCACTTGCTTCAAACGCAATGCAAGTTTAACTCAAAGAGACCCTGTGTGAACTCTATGGGGAAAGGTAGTATGGGTAATCTTATTTCACTGACCAGAAAAATAGTAGACAAGGTGTCACAAGTCAAAATGGGATGGAGCTGGTAGTGAGGGCTACGATCCCTTCCCCCTGTTTGTGTGTGTGTATGTGTGTGTGTGTGTGTGTGTGTGTGTGTGTGCCCAAAAAGACAAAATAGGTGATATTGTATGTCTTCAATTGCTCTTTATTATTTTTTGAGACATGGTCTTTCATTGAACCTGGAGCTTGCTGACTTGGGTCAGTGGCCTGCCCAGTGAGCCCCAAGGATTCTCAGTTCTCTATCTTCCTGCACCTGACTTTTTATGTGGGTGCTGGGACTATGAACCATGACTGTACAGCAAACATTTTTTTCTGACTGAGCCACATCCCAAGCCAAGGAGCTACCACTCCCACCCACCATGATTACCATGATTTAAAGTCACAAGGAAAATGACAACCCATCTTCAACACACCGTGTGCTGGCTACCTGCCTCTTGCTTTCTTATTTTACTCTTAAGGCTCAGAAGGATCTGCACACCAGCACACCTTTAAGACCTAGAGGCACCACATAATTTGCCTACTGAATAATGAAACCTGGATTTGAACCAAAGTCTCTGCGGCTCCAAAACCCAGGCTTTCCCCATTTGTCCCAAGACTGCTTGTGACGAGTATGAGACCAGAAGAACAGGTGGCTCCTTTTAGATTATTTGCAGGTTCCCCAGGACCTGAGCCCTTTCTTACCTATCAGAAGTCAGGCTAGAGTTCTACAAGAATTGGCATAAGCTGGAGAAAAATGGCCTCCTTTTTCTGAAGACTCCCTGACCACTCTTCAAATAACTTTGCATCCCTAGAGACACTCCATTTGGTCATGGTACTTTTTCAGCACGACAATGTTTTTGGATTTGGTTAACAGCAAAACTTCTTTTAAGAACTGTGGCATCTTTGTCCTCCAGAGTCACTGGCTCACAATGCAGTTACCATGGCTTGACTAGGAGAGAGTGTTCATTCCAGTTTTGTAGAAAAGTTTATAAGGCAATGGAGTCAGCTCTTGATTTGCTTCTATTAGGCCTTTAGGGTTGCTTTCTTCTCTTTCTCTTTCAGTGGCATCTGCTTGTAGGTTTGTGATTTTCCATAACTTCAGAACTCTGACGTCAAACACATAGTATCTTTGCTCCCTAAGAGTTCACTGGCAAAGTCATCTTAGATCTGGATTTGTCTTCGTGAAAAGACTCTAAACTCTAAATTCCATTTGGAGAAATATCATATGGCTACTGAGTTTGCCTGGTTCCTTTTCACGGGACAGTTTATGTCTTTGAAGGTGCATCCATTTCATCCAAGTTATCTGGCTCCTTGGCATCAGTCGTTTGACACATTCTTCATCATGCTTTCACCACCAGGGACAAGTCTGCCTTTCTTCCCAATACCAGCAATCTGTGCCTCTGTGCCTCCTTTCTTACTTCCTTCATTAGTCTGAGAGGAGCCTATTGATTCTTTTCATCTTTTCAGAGAACAAGTTTCTGCTTCCATTGATGTGTCTTGCTTGCCTCTCTGCATTCCCACCCATTCATGATAGTACGCTTATATTTGCCCCCTCCTAGAGCTCCGGCTGCAAGCATATCCATTTACTTGAAGTGTCACATTGCTAAGAGTCTCTGTTCAGTCTCTACAACATTTTTCCCTTCATCTGATTCATTTCTGGAACCCATTCCTTTGGATAGTTGGGTCCGCCAGTCATTTCTGGCTTCCCCAATCTTCCCTTCTGCTGGTGTTTACTCCAAAAACTCCAGCCAGCGTAGTTTTTCATCTAGATGCTACAGTTTTTGTCTCTAGAATCGGCCTTTGGTCTGACTCCACACATCCTCCCTATACTGTCTCAACCTCTCCTTGGTTTATCTAGACTTTCTAGTAAACACTTGTACACAATACTCTTAACATTCTCAATTGTTCTTTCTCAACTGTGACTGTTTATACTGATCAGTTTTTTTTATCACCACAATGGATTATAGTTCTTATACTCTCTGGACAAGGAATATTATAAATTTGATGCTGCAAGATGATTTTTTTTTAAATTTTCACTTCAATATTTTTCAAGTTTTTCTTTTTCCTGATAATAGAGAAACTTAGAGAAAGTGTGATCCTCTGAAAGTTTGTCTTCAAGTTTTATTAGACAGGAAGAGAGAGGTCTCGACTTTGCCCTTCTGAGGCAATCCTCCTCTGAATACTCCCTAACATATCCCATGTATATCTCCACTCTAGCTGCTGAGAATAGCAGAGCTCTCAGGCTTGCTCCATCCTCATCTTTTGCGTGTTCCTCAGCTCTCAGCAGCTTCTTGCTGCATGCTCTGTTATTAAATTCCCTGCTGAGGACCCTTTATGATGGTCTCAGACATCTACACTGATGCAACTGCCCCATGCCATTAAACCTTCCTTCATTCCAAGAATCCTAACTACTTTGGCCTCCCTTAGTTTATAACTTTGACTTTTCAACTCAGCCAACTGCCCACTCTGTCTGGTTATGTCCTCCCACACTTAGGCCTGGACAGACTTTCTAGACAGTAGTCTTGGCAGCTATGGGACTTACTCTGCCTGTTCTTCTCTCTGGGACCTGTCTTGCCTCTTGTCACATATTTGACAACGTGTTTCATACTGTTTCTAAACTGTGTAAGGCATGAGTATTCATTGAGTCCATGCTAATATGTCATGACTTGGAACAGAATTGTGTCCCCACCTCAGGACTGTCTTCTTGGAGAGAGTCTGTTCCATGCCCTGTGGATCAGAGAAGACTTCTAGAAAGATCATCACCTGGTTTCCAAACAATTAGAATTCTTCTTGTTCTGTCTTCTTCCTATCTGACAAGTATGGGAACAATGGAAACAGGGACAATGGGTGGTGGAGCATTCAGCCTGGAGCATTCAGGAAACAGGAGAATGGAGGCCCTTTCTCCCCCAAAAGACCCAAAGATCGCATCACCTGAAGACGAATCAAGGCAGGAGAGCCAGGTTCCTTCTTCCACTCAAGAGTAGATCCTTGGCAAAGGTGTCTTTGACTGTGTAGAAAGTTAGGTAAATTAGCTGCTGGTTTGTTTGTTTTTGTTTGCTTTGGTTTGTTTTCCCGACTCTGAGCCTTAGACACGTTGATTAGGCTAGCCCACACTTTCCTGGACCCTTTGGTAAGAAGAGTGTTTTTGTATAAGTAGCCCCAATATCTGCTGATCTCTAGACAGTAATTTACAATAATCTGTAATTTACGTAGGATCTAAGAGTCTTTCAAATGAATGGTCCGGTTTACAAAACCACCATGACGTTTTCATTTTCAGACTTCTTGCCTTTAGGTATCCTCAGGGACAGGTCGCAGAAGTGTCACTACCAAACGGCTCACAGCCAAAGCATAGACAATGCGGGGGCTTTCAAGGAGAACTGTTATTTTTTGTCTTGGGTTTTTCTGGAAGCAAGAGAATGGAGGTTCTTTTCCCTAAAGTTTCACTACAAAGTAACTGGAAATCTGAGATCACTCTGCTATGTCTGTCCAGGGACTGTGGAGTACTCCTTATAATTAGTGGATAGGAAAGCAAAACCTCTTAGAATACATAGGTTGGCTTCCTATCGGGAGACCAAACCTACCCCCAAATGGCAACGCGGAATCCTCCTCCTATCACACACTATTTGATAGAGCCCACCAGTTCTACTCAGCCCATCAGTTCTACTAGGATGCAACTGGTAAGCACTTAGAACCTTGAACTCAACTGAACCAGGAACTCAATTTCTTTGGACAACTATGACTCAAGAGAAGCGTCTGGCTGTGGGTAGCACTCCATCAAGATCCTGCCACAGAGATTAACCACGTCTTTCTTCTGTTTTGTTTTTCCCCAGAGATCCCTAAGGTACACCCTTAAGGAAACAGCCCGTGCCCTTGTTCCTCAAGAAGACTGGCATCCACTTCTGTCTGCTTTAACAGGAGGGTTGCTCCAAGCAGTGGATGGAGATAAGAAGGCACAGAAGGATGCATAGCTATCAACTTCACCTCGGGATGCTTTGAGCTCCACAGCTGAAAGAGTTCTTTGTGTAGTTGCTCTTAGAGAATAGCAATCAGAATGGATCTAGGCAGATATACCATTTTTCAAATGATTGATTATTTTAGGAACTGAACACAGTGTGGAACGTCTAATTGTAACAAGATTTTGGTGTGATCAGATTAGTGCAGCTGATCTGATGTACCCAATGATGGTAGAGCGACTCCAGGCAGCCGGAGGGAGCAACCCCAAAGAAAAGAGACTGCTTTGCAATAGCTCCTATCTCCCTGTAATAACGTTCCCATGAATCGGGTTCTGCTCCCTGACCCCCGGCTACTCCCCTCATGTCCACTGGATTTCTTTCTTTGCCCCTTTCCTTGTTATCCACAACTAATAAAATAATCTGGATGCCTTTTCGACTAAAGTTTGCTTCTCTTCTGTGTTGAGTCTAAGTCACAAGTTTCCTTGCATATTTCAGAATGCCAAAATCAATGATAAAGTTAGACTTAAGTTTCAAAATGTGAAGCAAAAGTGTGAAAGAGGAAAAGCAGACTGGATCATTTCACGCTGTAAGATATGATTCAATAAGATATACAGAAGTTCCTAAATCCCCATTCCCTAACAATTATTTGTTACAGTTTCTTAAGAAAACTTCTGTTGTATTTGAATTTTCCATCCAATTAAAGGTGATGAAATTTTCTTAGTAAAAATACACCAGTGTTCTCACTGAGAAATGTGGGTAGAGACAAGATCGTCTGTCAATCTATGATCTTCCTCTTCCCTTGGCATCTTTATCCTCAAACTGCCTAATACTTACACTCAGTACCAAATTCTGACTGCCAAAGACCACATCTAAGTGCCAGAAGCTCCAGAATCACGATAGCATCTGAGAAAAGTTGTTCCAAACAGTAGCAGCGAAGAAATTAAGTACTGCCACTCAACTCTGAGTGCTGACGCCATGGGGGTGGCAGTACTTGTCCATCCACAAGGTGCATTCTCTGTGTCACCACTGCGCATGGCTTCTTGAAATAACACGGGAACCTAGACTAGCTCAGTAATGTACTGCACCGTCTCCCTAGCCAGCATTTTCTGGAGCTCAAGGGGGATTTTGAGATGGCTATGGAAAAAGATGTAGTTTTGGCGACAAATTATGTAGTTAAACATGCTGTGGCTAAGAAGTCAGCAAATGTTCTGTCAGCTCAGAGTGCTCTGTATAATTCAAAAGCAAGCGGGTCCCTCCTGCAAACAAAACTGTCCCCAAAGTTATGCATACATAGGTGCCTTTTCAAAATGACTTCCCTATGTTTTTCTTCCTATAAACTATGATGCTCATTCCAACAACTTAATACAAGGAACTAGGGGAGGAGGCGATGGCTTACTGGGAATCCATTTTTAATTCCCAGAATCCACCTGGTGACTCATAACCATCTGAAACTCCAACATCACTTGTACACAAGCTGCATACACATACATTCAGGCAAAACACCCATATGCATAAAATATTTTTAAAACATGAAACAAAAAGGTACTATGTGATCTACATAGGACGTCAAAGATTGTATTTATCTGAATGTTGCAGAACATAGATTGTGTGTGTGTGTGTGTGTGTGTGTGTGTGTGTGTGTGTGTGTGTGTTGTAAAAGCATAAAAGCCATTTCTGGCTTAGGCATACAAAAACTGGGCACAAGTCACAGCTGACCCATTGGACAGGCTGCTATTTACCAAAATTTACTCCAAAAAAAAAAAAAAAAAAAAAAAAAAAGGAACACCTTTCTGGATTCAGCTCACTGACATCACACCCACATTTACTCTAGTCTCCCTGATGGAGCTATGTTTGGATGGGATTGAGAAAGACCCACTGACACAACCTTCAGAGTTCATTAATTTCGCTGGATATTTGTACATTTGGCAAAGTAAATATTTCTTAGTAAAACACATTATTTATGCTTCTCTTTTTAGCTTCCATGACCTACAGCTTGTTCTCCAATATTGAGCTCTCAACTGACATAACTGCTTACCAGAAGAATAAATTGGACATTTGCATTAAATGATTGCTTGAGAAGGTTTTTTGTTTTGTTTTGTTTTTACGAGACAGGGTTTCTCTGTGTATCCCTGGCTGTCCTGGAACTCACTCTGTAGACCAGGCTGGCCTCGAACTCAGAAATCCGCCTGCCTCTGCCTCCCGAGTGCTGGGATTAAAGGCATGTGCCGCCATGCCTGGCTGCTTGAGAAGATTTTAATTGAAGTTATTTAAGAGTCCATGAATGGGCCTAGGAAACTCCAGCTATGTGTTTAAGGACACATGCTCAGATATATTCACGTGCAATGGTAAAAAACGTGACAGAGGTCCTGGTTTCAATTCCTAGCAACAATATGGTGACTCACAACTATCTGTATCACAACAATGGAATCTGATGTCCTCTTCTGTCATGCAGGCATAGGTACAAATATATATATATATATATTTCAATATATATATATTTCAAAAATAAAAATAAATGGGGGCTGGAAAGATGGTTCAGCAGTTAAGAGCACTGACTGTTCTTCTAGAGGACTAGAGTTCAATTCCCAGCAACCACATGGCAGCTCACAAAAGTCATAACTCCAATACCAGAGGATCTGTCACCCTTGCACTGACATATGGGCAGAACACCAATGAACATAAAAATAAGTAACTCTTTTTAGAAAGAGAGCATTTGTCTAAGACAAATTTAAATTATGTACAGGGAGCTCATCTCCATTTTACTTGCCCAGAAATGCTTTGTAAGTACTAGCATAGTTTTCAAGTTTGTAGAAAAAATAATATTTACTTTCCACTCAGTAGAACATCATCAAGGGAGAATGCATATACTTTCATCAATTCACCAGAACTACAGTTATAATTGAACCCAACTGCTTGGGAAAGCAGGATTAATAAAGCATCTCCCATCCCACAGAGTCAGAAACACTTGGTCCGTTTGAGATTTCTCCACCACTCCAGCTCCCGCTTGATGAGTGAGCTTTCTAATGGCAGAAAGGAAACAGGCCATCTATCTGACAACACATTATTTACTGACGTTAAAAATGATAATATCCATCAACAATGAGTCCAGCCTTAAGAGGGTCACGCTGAGAACAAAGCTGTGGCTGTCTATCTTTGATGTAGGTACAAGAACATGCTTACTGAGTTGTCATTAGGTTCCAAGAACACCACAATTGTCACAAGGAATGCTCACTTTAATGACATGCAAGGAAATACTCGTTTGTTTCAAATGACCCATTTGTATTTTGGGTGTTTTGTTTTGTTTTTCTTTTATTCTTTTTCTTTTGTTCAGGACTCTTACAAGACTAGAAAGCAGATTATAGAAACAGAATCAGGAATATGTTTCACTCTTCTGGGGAAGATTGTCTGTCTATTATCTATCTGTCTCTCCTTCCCTCCCTCTTTTATCCTGCTTATTTTTAAAATTGAGTGTGATCATCCATAAATCTCACCATTAAAAAAGTCAGGCATTATTATCTCCAATTTCTATAGAAAAAGAAAATTAAACAAAACAACCCTGAAAGTCAAAGAAAAGTTATTTTTTTAAACCTTCCCAAGTTCACAGTACTCATAAATGGGATACTCCGGAATGGAAATAGAAGATTTTTGTTTTTCTATCGTGTTGTTTGTTTCTGATTCTCTATTGACCCTGCCTCTTCCTTCCCTCTCTCCTTGTCTCCATCTACAGCCTGCCTTCTACAAACATAAAACTCTAGACACCATTGTCTTACAGCAGCTACCTCTCATGACCGATTCTGTGCCCAGGCAAAAACCACAGCACACAGCAGTTTAGCAAATCCTGAAGATGTGGAAACTGGGTGTGGACCGTGGCTCATGTTGGGGATTTTTACCTTGACCACAAGGAAAGTTACCTGTGACTGGCAGAATGGCCTGCAGGCTGGAGTGCTAGTCAGGTCACAAGAGAAAGCAGGAGAGAACAAAGATGGGGACTGTGAGCTGCAGAATACTGGGCTGCTTGGGAGGAAGGTGCCTCTCTGAACCAGAAGCCAAAACTCAACCACTCTCAAAACCGAGCATGCACCGACCTGGTTTTCTACCTATTGTGCTGTTTCTTTTTCTTATCTATTTATTTATTTGCTTAATTTCCACTTCTGGTACTCTCTCTTCTCCCTTTATCTTCTTGTATCTTATTAAAGGACACGGTGGAAAGGCCAGATGTCCACTGACAGACCCTTAGTAGAACCAGTGAGCGCCTGTGTCCTTCCCCTTTCCACATGACAGTGTAGGACTGCTTTCTCAGCACCCAGCAGCCTGGTAGGAAAGGAAAACATACTCCACATGAGAAGTTATGTGTCAGGATGGCCTCAAACAATGGAGCTCACAAGTTTTGCTTGTTTCTGAGCTCTATCCAAAGCTACAGGAGAGCCTCCCCGATGTTGAGGATGAAATCTGGCGTCAGCACAGAACTGGCGGTCTCCTTTCTGACTAGCAAATGGCTCTTGGCTCCCCGGCCACACTCTGATCAGGGTGAATTACATGCATAATTCAAAATCCAGAAAACTGCTTCGGTACAACGAGCTAGCATCCTGCCAAAGCTGGAGATTATTAGGAAGTGTGATTTTGGCTGAGCCCTCAGCTTCGTTTTACACTCTCTTATTTCTGTGTTATTGCTCATTCACTTAAAGAGAAATACACGAGTCAAAGACAAGATCTCTTTCCCTTCTCATGTTTCTCCAATTTATCTTCCTTGGCATGATGCATTTCTCAAGCCTGAGAGTTGGAAGTGCTGTCTTGTCCTCCTCTGCTTTCCCCATTATCTCCCTGATCTCTCGTTTATTCTTTAGTGTTTTTCTCTTATCAGCACAGTTTCTGGGGACATCACAAAGTTGGAATGAGTTGCCTCTCACCTTCTAAGACTGTTTATTGGATGTTTGGGGCCTCACAATTTCACATGACCCTAGATTCCTGGCATGTGGGTGGAGAGAAGAAATCTTAGACACACCTCCACTGGGGCTCATGGTCCTACTGAGGACTACTTATTATACACAAAAAGGACTCCATGTGATACTTTCTCTAGAACCCAAGCTTACTCTGAAGAATGGAAGGAATATTGCTAATCACAGTCTCAGTGTGATACTTTATAAAGGGCTCTGGGCAAGGAACATTGATTCCACTGTTCTACTGTGTGTGTGTGTGTGTGTGTGTGTGTGTGTGTTTTGTACGTATTGGTTCATATGGTTGTATGTGGGCACATGAGCAAATAGATGTAGATGTATGTGAAAGCCTGATGTCAACAGCAGTTGTCTTCCTGTCACTTTTCTATTTCCTTTTTGAGAAAGGGATCTGCCCATCTCCTGCAAACCCAGTACTAATATGACAGAAGAGTGCTGCAGACTTTAGCTTCTCTGTGTACAACGGGAATTCAAACCTAGGTCTCTTCACTTGTTTAGCAGGTACTTTATCAAGTAAGCCATTGTCCCAGCCCCAATTTTCACTTTTTAAAAAAGGCTACTATTCAAAAAGTATTTGAATAGTATGGGGGAAGAACTCTCAAAAGAATTCATACTCCTAACTGCAGATTACAATGCAGAAGTTCTTTATGAATCAACACAGAACTCGTGTTTCTGCTCTATCCACACTAATCCACTTGGCTTTTCTCCCATGGAGAAATTTTTGTAGCCTGTCACAAACATCATACCGTTTCAGCCATGCATATACCAAGGTATTTCTAAGAGATAATAAATTCCGTACTTAAAATATAATAGCACTACCGTTGTCATGTCTTAGAAACATTTAAAATGCTCGTTATCAAATAATCACTGAGTGTTCAAATTTTCCTAATTATCTCACAATGCCTATTCAAAAACTTTGCTTCCAATTGCATCTTCAGTTATGAAACACCTAAAGTCCACAAAGTATTCAAAATTAAGCAGTATGAAGGTAACCACCACCTATTTATTTAATATTTGCTACACAGTATATTTTTTGGCACAATATATTTTTTCTTGAAAATAGTTTTAATCTCAAAGCAAAATCAAATAGAGCAGAGATTCCCTAAATAGGCCTGACTCTTACACATGCATAACCCTCCTTGTGATTTAACGCACCTAGCAGTTAATAGACCTCTCCTGATACATTACTGTCAACTGAGTTCTTTACTCTATATTAGGATGCACCTTTGACATGCAGTGGCTATGGACAGGTGTGCTGGGTATCAATCCTGAGAGACTTGCCCACAATATTCTCATCCTTTCTGTTGTGTCTATGTAGTATCTTCTCTGGACCCTTGACAGACACTGACTTTTCTTTTTAACTATATAGTCCTAACTGTTCTAGGGTGGCGTATATTTGAAACTGTATATGTCCTCTCTTCAGATTAGCTTCTGTTAATTACCAACATGCTTGTAACTCTGTCATGTCTGATCATGGTTTAACAGCTTCTTTCTTTATAGTGCCAAGTAATACTCTCAACAAATTTCCAGTCACCTACTGAAAGACACCATGTTATAGGCAGCTAAAATCAGAGTTGTTTTGGTCAATATGCAGAGAATGAGAGAAAGTCTTTGGACTCTTGTCTTAGCTAGGATTTCATTGCTGTGAGGAGACATCATGATCAAGGCAACAAATATAAAGGGCAATAGTTAATTGGAGATGGTTTACAGTTTCAGAGGTTCAGTCCATTATCATCATGGTGGGAAGCATGGCAGCCTGCAGTCGACATGATGCTGTGAGAAAGAGCTGAGAGTTCTACATCTTGACCCGAAGGCAGCCAGAAGGAGACTGCTATGTCTCATACTGGGCAGAGCATATATATTATCTTAAAGCCCTGCCTCCACAGTGATACGCTTATCCAACAAGGCCCCATCTACTCCAAAATAACCCACACCTCCTAATAGTGTTATTCACCGGGCCAAGCATATCTAAACTACAACTTTCTTTATAAGCCATATCTGTATCACAATCACCCCCCCCAAGACTCAGAAACCAGAAAAGAGGGGGGAACTGAGGGGGGAACTGAGGGGGGAACTGAGGGGGGAGCTGAGG